>NC_136016.1:4332500-4632500 GCF_048128805.1 Centroberyx gerrardi | reverse complement strand
TCAAAATGCATGATGGGACAGATGCGCAGATAGACCCTCAGGGGTTAAATTGGTGTGTGTGTGGAGGGTGGGGTGGGGTGGGGTGGGGATTCAAGATTTATCAATACCATAAACTTCACTAGAAAAATTAAGGGCAGGGCTCCCCGTCCAATATCCCAATTTAACCCAAATGCAAACAGACACACGATACTAAATGAGACACACACACACACACATCACGCACACGCACGCACGCACACACACACACACAAACACACAAAAGACATTGTTGCCGGCTGCAGAGGTATGCATTTCATTAAATAGGCCCTGGTGCAGAGATAGCCTTAATGAAATGTCTTTATTCTGTCAACTGGATATGGATGAAAAGTTAGAGTAATAGTCTTTGGGAAACAGGGGGGAATTGGAGAAATGCAAAGTGCATAGGCATGCACGCTCTTACGCACATACACACACACACTGTCTCTCTCACTCTCACGCCCTCTCTCTCTATCTCCCCCTCTCTCTCTCCCTAAGACCCAAATGCATTCCGTACATCAATTTCTTGGATGAGCATCAAGAAAGTATAAAAAGTGCCTTCCTTTGTAATTGCTGATGCGAAGCTGTGTTGCAACTTGGTCCGCAATGGGAGAGAGAGAGAGCGCGCGCTGAAGGAGACCTAACAGCTTGGGGATAAATGCTTACCTAAGCAGGTATGGAAAACAACATCTTAATGATAATGAATGTCTAAGAGCAGCATTGAGGAAAATGTCATATTCCGCCAGCTCTCGATTTGAAACACTGCCCCGGCGCTGCCGGTTCCATCTTGTTTACTCGCTGGGGGGGCATTTTAACAGACGTTTCAGCGTGGCTGTGAACAGGAGATGCGCTGTATATAAAGGCTCTGGACAGACACCAGGTGCAATAAATTCATGGAAAACTTGTCATCCATTTTTTTGGCACATTTGGAACTTGGCTATATTCAGAAACTGCACAGACTGTCATGATAAAAAAGATGCTTAATTCTTGAGCGACAAACATCTCAGAACATTGATTCTTAATGTTCTGAGATAGCAATCAAATGTATGGGGAGTGGGACACAACACACACACCTTTGTATTGCTATACTTGTGAGGACATTCCAATCCAAACCAAAAATACAATTGACCCTTTTGACTTGAATGAAAGGTATTAAAGTAATAATCCGCAAATAAATGTCTGTTTTGCTACTCTCTATACAGCGATTGATGCCATACAATAGTGAAATAGTCCTGGGAAAAACATTCCACACGGGAAGTGATCCGTTTTACATTTCTGGAAGCAGCAACAGCAGTTTGTTTGGGATAAACAGAAGAAGAACTGGGTAGTGAGCATGAGCAGTGATAGCCACCATGGCTGAACAGACAAAGAAAAGAGCTGTAGCCACCTACAGAAACTCAAACTACATCAACAGAAAATCCAAGGAAAAAGTAATTTGTTTATTAGATAGCTTTGGTAACTTGCCAACTTGACAGGTTAAGAGATTTTGGCAGGGAGGGGGGTCAAAACAAATCTGATTCCAGTCTCTGTAACTTTAGCTAAGCATGATGGACTTGTCTGTTACCTTCTGTGGTGTTCATACCAGTTAAGAACACATGAAGAAATAGCTGAGTATGAGCATCATTCCAGACTGTGGTTTGCCCTTAGTTCATTTTGTTATGCTAGGTGTTCCAAGCAGGAGGAACTGCTGGCTATCCGATGTCAACATCTGTCTCCTTATACCCATAAACCCTTGTGTTTTGGGGTGGTTTTGTGTAGTTGGTTCAGATTACGTTCTCACTCCTAACAAACCGCACCACAGTTCTCTTGTTAGAGGACTGACACTCGCATTTTCTTGGTGCGGTTATTTGGTGCCAGCTGAGTTCGAATGGCATTGTTCTCACCTGGCCAAAAAAACTGAACTAAAGGAATAAACGCTCCATCATGGTTGGCGTGAATGTGCCCAGAGAAATTGGACACCTTAACACCACTCCTACTACCTTAATATACTCTCTGAATGACAATATAAAGAGAGGTAGGTGTGAAGAGAATATGTGCCCGTGTGTTTGTGTTCTTTAGCCTTTTTCTCTTTACCTAACTCTAAATCTAATCCCTAAACCAGCCCTTTGCAGAAGGACATTTGATAGAAATACAAAAACACACACAAATGGCCACTGCGGCAGGTTAGGCACTGCAGTGTTGCAGTGGAGACTTTTAGCACCTGGCTCACAGGCTCATTACCACAGTTCATCAATGGACCCTTTTTATCAGGTGTAGCATTAGCGCTAATGGGGCTAACACTGGCGCTGCTGACGATTAGCAGAGCCGACTGTAAATCATTGAGCCGCCATTACAAGGAGGGTAACTACCTCAGGTGCTAAACACTTTTCACGATCCACATGTTGAGTGATGTTGAGTGGATGCACTTGAGACTGTGTGTGTGTGTGTGTGTGACAGAGAGGGAGAGATAGGGCCAGGGAGGAATGCAACAGTGTGTGTATTAATTGCAGACTGCAGAGTTTGTGTGAGAGCTGTCACTGCGAGTGTTCGTCTTGTGAGATGCTGCCTTCAAGTGATGTAGGAAATCGGGGAATTATGAGCTGAGCGCACATGAACGACTGAACAAAGAGGTAAATAGGTCAGGAAAAGTTAGGACTTTTTATTTTTTTTCATTTTTTGTAATACGATTTTCAGAGGTATGACGTTTAAGTGGCAAAGATCAGGGAAACAAGTGATGGAAAAAGTGATGTATGCATGCAACGTTTGCCTAAGAAATGAATTAAAACATCAATTACATGCCTGATGCGTGTTTTCTCCCCTTCGTTCTGTTGCTGCACTACAAAATAGCTCTGTTCTGCTTGATTTCAAACATAACAGCCACTAAAAAATTACTTTTGTTTCAGGGTCCACTTTGTTGTTATTATTTGAGACCAAATGCAAGTACTGAGTGAGGTAGCAGTAGTAGCTTAGGAGATGTACTTGAAGGCAGCACGAGTGCTAGTGTGCGTTCACGTACATGTGCGTTCATGTGCTTGTGTGTAGCAACAACAATGAGTGTGTGTTACGTGCGGTGGGGGGGGGGGGGGCGGGGGCGGGGGGGGTTCTCAGGGAAATGGTCAGTGACAGTGGGTCTTGTTTGTGCTTGTCCTGTGATGCCGGGGTAATCCTGCTGGCCCAGCACAGCGTGAGGGCCTCATTAGCGCTGCCCAGTCAACAGAACAATAAACATGCCAGTCAAGCTAACTCCTCCTGTCATGTTGTTAATGGTCTGGGATATACAACCTGGCGGCCAGCAGAGGCTTTCGCACTCCGGGGCGGAATAACAAATACGACGTCCCCCGGGGAGGGGAACCACGCGCACACAGATCCATCATGGGCTGGAGGGGTAGTGAATGGGGTAGTTGGGGGCGGGGGGGGGGCAATACTATAGAGGGGGAAGGAGGGGTGAAGTGCATCTTTTTTTCTGACCCAGGTGTTTTGTAAGCGGCCACATCATGGGGTGTGGGGGTTTGAGAAGAACTGCAAGGGGTGTTGACTGGAGCTTCGGGGGTTCGGGGTTGCACAAATGAGGGTGTCCCAACAGATTTCTCCATGAGTGAAGAAGGACTGGGGACTTTAAGCTGAGACTCTGCACTACACTAAACAGACTGAAAAGAGTGGATATATCATACACTGACCAACTGGTATTTGCATCATAGAGGCGCACACATTTGATGACCAGTGGATTTAGGGAACACACACTTGATGGTGAGTTGGATTTGGGGAACACACACTTGATGGTGAGTTGGATTTGGGGAACACACACTTAACCAGATGGATTCAGGGAACACAGACTTGATGGTGAGTGGGAAAACACACGTAACAACCAGTTGGATTTGGGGAACACACACTTAACAACCAGTTGGATTTAGGGAACATACACTTGACGGCGAGTTGGATTTGGGGAACACACGCATAACGACCAGCTGAATTTAGGGAACAGGGAACACACACTTTTTTTGTCTTGTTTTCCCATTAGTTGAGTACGAATATTTGTATGGCTTTGGTTGTATGTTGTTTTGGTTTCTTTGTCTCTCAAATGTACAAATTATTCTCAGTGTAAAACCCAAATGGATGTGGATAAATAATACTTAATCAAATAAATATACACAAAAAACACACACTGGGGATCACACACTTGATCACACACTTGACGTCCAGTTGGATTTAGGGAACACACACTTGATGTCCAGTTGGATTTAGGGAACACACACTTGATGTCCAGTTGGATTTAGGGAACACACACTTGATGTCCAGTTGGATTTAGGGAACACACACTTGATGCCCAGTTGGATGTAGGCAGCTCACACTTGATGACCAGTTGGATTTAGGCAACACACACTTGATGACCAGTTGCATTTGGGGAAAACACACTCCCAAGTTCTAACACAACTCAACCCTCCAATGTCACAAAAACATAAACTCTCACACTACTGCAACACAGAACTAAATCAAACATGGAGGTGGAGCATTTTTCTCTTCCACATTTGCTCTATCTTTTCCCTTGTCTGGTGCTCAACTCTCTTTGGCTATCACCAGTCTCCACTCAGATTTGATTTGTTGACCAGGTCACACTACAGGAGAACATCAAGACTTGCAGATGTGAGTTATAAAACTGTTTGAAATAATGGTGATTTATGTCCTGAACCCTCACACTCTACAAGATCAGGTTTGACTGCCACAAACTAGCTCTGATCTGATGAAAGCCAGCCGTGATGCCAAATCGTGGCTATAATCGGCCTAAAAGTCATGTAGTGTGTCCCCAGCCTTAGACAGAATCAGCAGCGTGAGCTGCCTTGAATGGGAATCATGCAATTTACCATGTAAGCAGAGGCTGGCAGTGAAAACCTGACAAAATATTGATGCAATGAGTTACTGCAGTCAAACTCCCCAACACTTCTCACACTACATTAGCGACTTGTCCTTATCTGAGTTCTAATACGGCTAAATAGTCTTATCCCTCAAAGACAGAGACAGCGAGACAGAGAGAGGCAGAGAGAGAGAGAGAGAGAGTGTGTCAGTCATTTGGCGTGTTAATTACTGGCAGATCTTTGAGGGCAGACTCCAGACTCCATTTGGAAGCCCGACCCCCGACTGATAGCCACCTTGCGACTCACGGCAAATGTACTTTCATCCCCGGGAGTTTGTGCGGCGCTCACTCTGCCCCCATAGAGACTAAAGACAGGTACGCGCCGCGAAAACAACGGTAGTAATTACCTCAAGGTAAAAAGACCCATGGTTTTGCCAATCTGTCCTGGGGATAATCTGTTTTTTGCAGATAGCTACCGTGCAAAGTCGTTTGAGTTAAATAGGCGGACGTCTCGCAGGGGTAACCAGACATAATGGGCAAAATGCTTAATGGTCCCGCTTAAAAGGAGTTTGCGATATTAACTTTAGCGTACCACGAGGGCGGCGGGCTTACATGCCAGAAGTGAGTAAAACAACGTCGGCGGTGCAGCGGTAGAACGAGGAGCGGCCGGCTTTTCTTCCAATTTCCCCACGTCTTTGTGGCTCCATTTCCATCACGGTGGGGTGCTCCGGCCTTCCCCGCAGTCCATGTCATTACATTTTATTGTGGTCTGCCGGAGTACGTGTCGGGCATGGCCAAGTAACGTACGTGGGGCTTTATATGTGGGCTTCGAAAATCCCTGGGAGAAATGTCTCTCTCTAGTCTGCTCTTCGTCTAGCCAGCACTTGGCCTCCTAGTCTATATGGACAAGGAAGGAATATGATTAAAACACACAGCGACACTGACTCCAGTCCCTTGGGTGGAGTGAGGAGGGGGGGGGGGGGGGGGGGGGAGTCTCAAAATGTACATCTCTTGTAGAAAGCAAATGAGAAACGCCAGGAATAGAGCCAGCATTAATAAGCAGGGGTAAAGAAGCTTACAGCTCAGTGACTCCGCGCTCACTTCTGTATTTACGTTTTCGCTTTGCCCCATTGTTCCCGTCTGAATGATGTCCTCCTCTCCACCGTCCCCGGAGCGGGTTGTCGGCGGCGGCGAAAAAAATCCGGGGGCATTCAAACCCAATTCAATAGCGGCCGGATCGTCTCTCTCTCTCTCAACCCGCCGAGAGTCTCACCCGGTGAACAATCGGAGTCGCGGCGCTCTCTCTCTCTCCGCGGGTTTGGCAAAGCACCACTGTTTCTGAAAGGATGCTGATAAGTCGGCGCTGAAGTTCACCGCATTTCATTTGGCGATACTCTGAGAAGCCGGGCGAGGACAGGCCCCCGAATAACAAAAGGAATTTTGAAAATGTGGCTATTGATTGAAGGGGGCCGGTTCCACGCTAATGAATCCATTCCTTCTTTTTTTTTTTTTTTTTTTTCACACCTCCCTCTCAACCCATGAGCCAAGAATGAAGCTGAATTTCAAAAAAGACTTTTACACTGAAAAAGAGAGAATTACTAGTACTAATCTCTTGGCTAAGCGCCCGATAAGGCCCGGTAATAGAAATCATTGTGTCCGCTTTCATGTCCCCAAAAAAGGGACTTCAATGGCGACAGACAATGATGGTCCATATGCTTCTTCTTTTTAGACTCATTTCAGAGGGGAAATATTAATAAGGGCCTCTCCTTTGACTCTGTCCACCAGTGAGTGTTTTTTTTTTTTTTTTTTGAAGCGGAACGCCAGCAGAGTGACAGCATCTTTCAACATTGCTCTTCTCTCTTTCTCTCTCTCTCTTTCCCACACCCACACACACTCACACATACACACGCTGTCCCTGCTAATGAGGGGATGGAGGGTATTAGAGCTGAAAGCCCGGGCTGCTCAATGTTGTCACTGGTATTAGAGACCTCTTCCCTCCCGGCAGTGACATGACAATGATGTTTCACACACACACCTCTTACGGGATGTGGGTGCGAACAGCCGAATAATAAGAATGTGATACGTTATTGAGCTCTGTAGGGAGATTGTGTTTGTGCACAGGGAGGTCAAAGGTCAAGGGAGGGAGCTGGTAGGGATTCAGCATCTGGCTCAAGAACCTGGGACCTCTGGGTGAAGGGATCCAGGTGCATCTAGTCTTTACGTCTGTCACCCTGAAAGCTTAAGACTTGTTAAGACCTTTTCAGCACTACCTGGAATTGAATTTAAGACCAGTTTCAAAACCAGAATGAAGAAAGAAAGGTGGCAAAACCAGCCCACTTCTGATTGAGCATAGCTAGTAAAAGCAACTATAAATGGTCATTATAAGAATATGAACAGCAGGAAATTAACTGTTAAGCAACATGAAGTCCAGTTGTGTTTAGTAAAGCTAATATGATGAAAAATACTGTACTATTAACTATTAAGTCCCTTTAAGATAATTCAGCACCAATGGTAACGCCCCCTGGGCAGCAAGTTTGTGACTAACAATACCTCTAACAAGATCTCTTTGAATGGGGAGTTGTCTGTATCTAAAGTTCAGACGTGTATTATCATTTGCGTTTCATATTTAGGAACACTGACAAATTGTATACTACATGGAGTTTTAAAATGTTCCAAAGGACACTGTTGTCACAGAAAAACACATTTTTTCCACTTACTGATGCTTGTACGCAGCGCCATGCTTGATGAAACGGTAACCAGAGCAGTCTGGTTTACAGCAGTCCAATACACTTGTCACTGCCATGGTATCAACTGTAAACAGTCATGTCATGCATGCAGTCCACAGTAGGGAGCTGACGGTAACATCTGGGAATATGTTGTTAAAATGTTACTTCAAATTATTGTCAAAGTTGTCCCGGAGTTGTTGCCACCCACTTGCATCAGTAAAATAAATAACAAAAGTTAAGTAAAGTTCTGCTGCTGGGTCAACCTGAAAGTATGATAGCTGGATTTTCTTTTTCATTCATTTTCACATTCAAAACTGATAGTGTCTTATATAATACTGTCTCTGTTATTAACCCTGTTCTGTATTAATCTAAGAGGGGATGTGCAGCACAAAGAAATCGGTCATTGAATGGTAAAAAACGTAATATCTCTAATAACAAAAAAAAAACACATGCAGCATTTTTTTATGTGTTTTTTATGCGTTTTAACTTCTAAGGCCTTAAAGTTAGACTAAGACCTTCGCAGACTTATTAAGGCTAGCCTGTGAAAAATCTATAAGATCCCTATTTGGAAATGCTCTTTATGCTGTATACCACTTGCACCGACCTCAATAGATTTACAACTAATCAATGGCTCATATTTTACACTGATGGCACACTTTTCATCCCTCATAATGCATTTGTGTTTTGTCTTGGATGAACCATTTTGCCAGTAATGTCTCCAGACAGGCTTTCGGAGCCCCGAGTATACTAATGTACATTCCCATTATTCAGGAGGCGTCTCACCGAAGAGATATGAATTGAGGTGGGAGAGTGCGTTGTATCGTGTTGTATCATCCCGAAATGTGTCGGAGCGCTCTTCTAAAGGCAGCGTGGGAGTGAGAGTGGGCGGAATGGAGACTTGGCTGCTCATTAATCTGGTCGGCGTAGTCAACACACGGCGCTGGAACAACCGTAAGAGGACTCGCGTCTTGTAGGGATTTCAATTCTTCCGCTTTTAAATGCTAAAAAGCCCGGAGACAAGCAGACGAGGCCCCGCCAAGCTGACATTTGCGGGGCCGACCCACCAGCGGAACCTATTTTTCTTATTTTCTCTCTCCACACCCCCCCGCATTACTCGCATTTCTATTGAATCGTTTGCGAGATTCAATAAGTGCTTATGTCAGCTGTCTCCTGCATGGCATCACATAGAGAAGCCGGTCCGCAGAGTCTGTTTTACATTATCATACAAATAGCTCCTTCCATGCATGGCCGAGGATCGCATCCACACAGCAGCCACAGAGAGATAAACTGACAATGAAGTCCAACGCCTCCATAGATCTTCCTTAATATTTTCCCCCGGTTTTTGCGATGTAAAGGTCATTGCGGCGATAGCGGAGGTCGGATCGCGTAATATGCACGTACTCAAACATGCATACATGCCATACACACACACAGGCATGCGTACACACACCCACGTTTGTTTGTTTTTTTCTTTTTTTTCCTTTTCCTGGTATTATTAACTCAGCATATGGATTGGACATATGGACCACACTGGAAGAAACAGAGTAAACAGCTAATACGTTCCTGTGCTCCAAACACGCACTCGGACAAAGAGAGGGATAGATGTATGATAGAGAGAGAGAGAGAGAGAGAGGGAAAAAAAATCTAATCAGCTCTGAAGAGGAGAGTCAAATCTGGGCCGGATGCCTAGCAGGGGAGAGACGACAGCAGATGTGCAGATTTGACTTCTAAGTGCAATCCTGACCGACGGCGACTAATGCTGTGCCGCCTGACACCGGGCTCAGGGCAGACTCAGGGCGCGTTCACACCAGGCATGTTCGGAGCGGTTTATTCACACTCGGGAACGCTTGAACCTTTCGTGTTTTTTGGCCAGGTGAGGACAATGCCATTTGAACTCCATTTGGCATCAAATAATGGCACCGAGACGCCTGAAAATGTGAGTCTCAGTCCTCTACCAAGAGAACTGTGGTGCGGTTCATTAGGAGTGAGAACGTAATCTGAAGCAACTACAGGAAATTAACCCAAAACACAAGGGATTATGGGTAGAAGGACACGGATGTTAATATCTGATAGCCAGCAATTGCTCATGCTCTAGACTGATGCTCACATTCAGCTGTTTCTTCATGTGTTCTTAACTGGTATGAACACCAGAGAAGGTAAATTACAGTAAAGAGCGCAGACAAGTCCATCCTGCTTATCTTAAATTACTGGAACTGGAATCAGATTTGTTTTGACCTCTCCATCACCAAAATCTCTAACCTGGCAGGATGACAGGTTACCAAAACTCTGTCCAATAAACAAGCTGCTTGTGAGTCATGTGACTTTTGTTTACAAGCCCTGGCTTGCTTGTAATTGGACAGTGTGAATCTAAACAAACCAAATACAAAAATGCAACAAAGGGAACTTTCCCACTATGGTTCAAAGAAAACAAAAAGTAGGTGTGGTTAAACCTCAGTCACAGTCACAGTCAGGAGGGCCTCCACACACAAAGCTAAATGAATATGACTCCCTCACTTCAAGAGATTATTTTGTTGAGACATGGCAATAGAAAACGTTGGCAAAATGGAGCCGGTATTGTAAAAAGGTTTTGGTAAACCTCCACTGGCACTACTGTAGGAACCAGGCTAATGGAGCTATGCGGACTATAGGTTATCACTGGCTTTGTGTAATGCCACTATAATGATTCAGAGGGCATGGATAAAAAGGCAGTATCGCCTGCATTACAAAAGCAGCATTAGCGCATTTGTTTTGAACCAAGTTAAAAGGATTCAGGAAAATTATCTTTCATAAAGGATTACAGTTTTGCTTCGTCTTCAAAGCACTACATCTGTTTTACCATGTGCTGGTATTAAGAGTTAGTAATAATCAAAATAAACGACAAAAAGATTATGAATGACAATCTGCGTGTCAGCCTTAAATTGTAAAGCTCCACAGCTTGTGCCATTGATGTGCGTTGTGTGTTGAGGTATGTGGAGCTCGGTCACAATCTGGGGTGAGTTTGGATGTGTGTGCTAACATGCATATATGTGTGTGCATGTGTGTGTGTGATGCTTAAGGAAAATGGATTGGGGGGGGGGGTGATGCGTGTCAAAAATGTTTTAATTATTGTGAGCTATTTCACCAGATTATCCCTGGTGTCATGTGTCCCCGGGGCTGCAAACAGCCAGGCAACATCAATGGCACCTAATCTGATTTTCTCTCTATCCAGATCACTCTTACATCTATCTATTCATTATGCTTGCCCCCCCCCTCCTCCTCCCTCTGTTACTTCACGTAGCTCGGCGACCGACGGCTCCTCCCGCGACGTAAACCCGAAACAGTTTTTAAAAATGCATTACATGGGACTCCTGCGTGACAGATAGCGGATGATGTACGATATCGCGAGGTAAAGCGGATGAGTCATCGTTCAAGGTTGCAGGCCATTAGGGACAATATATGTGTTGTTTTTTTTTCTTCCTCCTCTCCCCGTGTCCCGAGCAGAACTTTAAGAGTCAGTATTGTGCTGTGTGTCTGGAGCTGGGGGCTAGCCCTAAGGCTGGTTTCTGGCAGCTGGGAGTGCGTGGGGAATACTGAGCAGACAAGAGAAGAAACTCCCTCTGCTTTGCGGCAATGTATTACACATCCAAATGTTGACTTGGCTCCGGAATCCGTTGCGAAGCGCTCTCACGCCAGACACTACAAAAGCCCTCCGCTCGAGTCAGATGTTGTCGTTTCTGTCGCCTGTAGTCTCTGGAAGAGGTCAAGCGGGGTCCGATTTGCTTTAGGATGATTTCTGCATTTACAGCAGTGCGAATGCTGTCACTGTGATTGTTAAAAAGTGGGGGGCGGCGATGGGGCTTTGGAAACACATCCAAAACAGAAGAATATTCAGTTTATTCAAACACATATCTCTACCAATTTCATGCACTTTTTTTCTGCTGTGTCCACCGCTCCATTTCAGATACAGCATGTCGACCTGAGGGACATATTCAAACCTGAGATATTCATTTTGCTATGGCAGTACAATTACATTAGCTTTAAAAATCACAGTGAAACTTACTCCATGGTAGCTATCGTGGCATTTGATATGACTGGAAGCTGTACTTTCAATTAGAATTGAGTGCTGTACATGTCAAGAACACCTGGCTTTACTGATTACATTATAATGTCTATATACCTGTACAGGTATGTGTGAGTGCAAAAAGTTTATTTATACATTTTCATGTATAAATACAGCCGTCTTATCAGCCTAAATCACAAAGTGGGGCTGCAGCAGAGAAGATCCCATCCCCATAGATTTACCCAAAGATTTACCCTACACTTCTCTACCCGCCAGAAGTGATAAATCAAAACAAATCAAAAATACAATACTGATTTTGCTAGTCAGGTGACCTTGAGTCTTCAGTTTAAAACAGGATCTTATGTAGTCAACGGGAGTTAAAAGTTAAGTGCTATAGCCAGGAGCAAAATACAGCCGTGACACATGAAAAATCTGAGAATCAATTCTAAATCCTACAAGCCAGTAAGTCACAAATACACAAAAACTGCAGTAACGTGATGTCGTCTCTTAACTCTAGCTAAGGGCCTCGCTGCAGCGTGTTGTACAAGCTGCCTACGAGAGGACCTTTTCACTGAAGCAGGAGTAAAGATTTGCAGTAGCTTGAAAGAGAAGAGATAAAAGCACGGGTGACTTTCTCCAGATTGCCAAAGGATAAAAATTGCCTAATTTCGTGCCTTAGAACATGTTCTTGTTCAGCCCTTCGTGGCAAATGAAGGAAGAGTGTTAACGAGCAGAGTTTTAATACAAACTAATTCCTCACACTGTACACCAATTGGTCCACCCTCTACATCTCTTCCACTCCATCTCCCTTATTAATTACATGGATCTCTTATTCCCCATTGCATCAATATCTCATTTACATTTCACGTCAAATCTAGGATACACTATTTGAGTGTGTGTGTGTGTGTGTGTGGAAGCTACAAGCCTGTGTTGTAATTCATTCATTAGTGTGTTGGTGAGCCTTGATCGTGTATCCACTAATCCTGCGAGCATTAAACAAGCATGTGGCGCATGAATGGATTGGACAAGGCCGTCCAACTGTATATGTCAAGACTTGCATGTAATCAGTCAGGCATCTCCAGCTCTGGTAAACAGCTAAAGCCTTCTCACCCTGCAGCTTAAGTCATGTGCCTTGACTTATATAGTGAGTATATACTGTAGGTCAGTGTAGGAGTTTAGTAAGATTCACTGTACTGAAAAGAACCCAGTTATTCCATGTGGAACTTTATAATATAATTGTTGGTTTGGAAATGTAAACTTCCATCTGCATTCAGCTACACTCTCAGAAAACAAGGTACAGACTTGTAGCTTTTGTCACAGGAGCTGCTTGTTATTGATTGATTGATTGATTGACGATTGATTGAAGTGTCATACACGCCCAGCCCACATGGACTTGCGTGACACTATCACTTAGTTACATGGGTGTACAGCATAATAGTAAAAGAAGGAAAAAGATGCAGCAAATTCAGGTATCACACAAACAAAATAGTTTACCTTTTTCCCCATGCTTTACAAATGGAGCGAGCAATATGGAAACTTCCCTTTCTAAAACATGGTTCAAGTTTTTCATAATCATCTAGCCAGAAGAAATTCATAAAGACAGAAGTCATTTGTAATATGAGTGTTCTTGATTTGACAGTATGTCTTTAATTTAGGTTTTCTTGCTTGTTTTGTGACTGTTTGTGATATTAAGCTTTTAGTTTCTCACAGCTAGTAGTCTATTAAGTTAATATACCCATCTATATCAAACTTCAGCAATATGTTAAGACTTCTTTTAGAGGTGCATTGTATGAGTAAATTATTTTTGAGTAAAACTGGAACCTTAAAATTCCAAGACCATGATGTGACTTCAGGATGACAATTGGTAGTTTAGTTACACACACACTGTTGACTGTAGTGGAACGTACAATTCTCTACAGAAGTAAAACTATACAGGCAGTACATTATTTTAGATATCATGTTGATATCTTTTATTCAGGATGCAAAGTGCAAGGTGTGTGAGCACAGGTGTCATGGTGCTTCACTTGAGGAATTGGAGGTTTAGTGGAGTGCTAGTTGGAGGTTGACTCCATCTTGTCCTCCTTGTTCTTCTTCTTCCTCTCTTTGCGGCTGGGAGTCAGGGCATCAGCGAGTCTTCTCAGAAGGCCACGTTTCTTCTTCTTCTTCTTCTTCACCAAAGTCTCACTCATGTCCTGCTCCAGATCTGTGATCTTTTCCAGCACGAAGCGCTCTCTCTCAGCCCACTCTCGCTCCTTGTCCTCCATGGCCCGCTGGGTGTCATTTTTGGCCTTGATCAGTTCGGCCCTCTCCTGCTGCCACTGGAGGAGATGTTTCTTCAGCTTCTCCTCAGCCTGCTTCAGAGCCAGCTGGGCGGCCAGGTACTTCTCAACGGCCTTCTGGGTCTCCTCCACGGCCTGCTTGGTGATGTTTTTGGCCTTCTCTGTCTCCTCTTTTTCCTTTCGCAGAGCGTCCTTCAGTGCATCTGCTTTCAGCTTAGCATCTGTCTCCTGGATGGCCGATTTAGCAAATTTAAGCCGCAGTTCCAGCAGGTCAGCCTGATGTTGTTCTTCAGCCTGAGCGCTGAGGTTCTTCTCTCTCTGGAGATCCTCGTTAAGCTGCTCGATGTTGTTGTGCAGAGCCTTGTTCTTCTGCTCAATGGCCTGGATTTTCTTGGCCTGCTGCTCTGCAAGCTTTTGCGCTTCCTTCAGCTGCAGCTGGAGGTCTGACAGAGAATCCTCTGCAGCCTGGGTCTGCTGACCAGCAGGATTCTCCTCCAGCTGAGCATCAGTCTTGATGGCCTGTTCCTGGGGCTGTTCATGGGTCTGGATCAGGAAGTCCAGGCCCAGAGCCCGCTTCAGAGAATTTTCTTCCTCCATTATCTTCTGATACTTCTCGGGGCCAAATTGCTTTTGGACCTCAGTCTGTTCCTTGGCCCAGGCACGGATCCAGACCTCTTCCTGGGCCCGTACCCGTTCCCTACGCCTAGTCCAGTTGTCCTCCTGTCTGCTGTAGTTCTGGAGATGGTGTGGGACCCCGGTCTCTCTCTCCTCAGGGAGAGGAGTTAGGTAGGCTCTCCTCCCTGCTGGTCTGCGGGAGGGCCATACCTGGGCATCCTGCTGCTATGGGTTCTGCTGTACCTCCCAGCCTTTCTTCTTCTTGCCTCTTTGTCGTCTTGTTTTCTGTGTCGCCTCCATCATGCTCAGAAACCAAATGCCTCTGTGGGCCACTGGACCCTCTTTTATAGTTCTGGAGTTCTGACATTACACTGCTCAATGTTCTCATTGTGATACCACAATGTGTGATGCCACTGAGATTCCAAGGTCCTCCTGACTGACTGGGCCCTCAAAGATTCTGTGTTAACATTGGTTAAAGTGAAAAAAAATTTTTTTCTGGGTTTATTAAATCTGTACAAGAAGTGTAATGTGATTTAATATTATTCCAGTTAGTAGTGAGTGTTTGGAAAGAGTATTTTTGGTTCTTCTGAATTCTTGGTATGTGTTAGAGACTGAAGTTGGTACAGTTCAGAAAGAGTTTAGCTGCAGTTTAGTCAGTAAGTGATTTTGATGCACTTAATATTTATTACAGTGTAACAGCACACTACAATTAATAAGGAAAATGGGTTTAAGGTATATTTTGGAGAATAAGGTTTTGTCAGGTCAGAATTTGATTGTTTGTTTTAAGGCCAATTTGAATGTTAATGTTGAGAATGTATTAACGTGATTGGGTTCAGGTAATTGTGTGTGTGTTTGTAAGAAATTATACTGGTAGTTATATGAGTGAATGCATAGTAGACTATTAAGTGCAGTTTAAAGGGAGATGTCTGTTTATATTTTTTGACACTGAAATACATTTTTAATATTTGAGTTGCACTTGAACTTAAAGATGACTTTTGAGAGAAAGTTGACTGTAGAGAAAGTGTAGGAATAAACATTGTGCCTGAGCTGTTCACACTCATCTCTTCAGAGTGTGTGTGTGAGAGGTCGCTCACATTATCAACAGCACATCCCAAGAAAATGTAGTTCCAGTGTCAAATTACATTTCAAATTAATGCCATCTACATTTATATAAATATCTGGCAAATTTCAGTATATTTTCAAGCATTTCTCTAAATATATTCTGAAATATACAGTATGTGAAATGTATTTTTCTAATGTAACTGAACTGCATCTGATCCCAGCAAGCATGAGCAAACCTGTGAACTGCATCTTGACTTGATTTCTTATCAGCACTGATTTAACAGAAAGATTTATTATTCTCAGGCAGACTGCAGGCAAAACTCTGGTTGGAAACAACTTCAATTCCAAACTACAATGTTGGTCATAATCAATGCCCTGTATTTGAAATGCTGAGGACTGTATATGACAACTGCTGTGATGAGCATCCATAACACAATAATCTGCGTTTATTTAAAGAGGTGTCAGACTAGTCCACTGAGCTTGGTAAGTCCTGGAGGGTCATTCAAAGAACAGAGAGGCTGCTCAAACTAATATGTGATGACTACAGCAGAAAATGTAACTAATATTGTGATTTATTGTTCTGCCCCATGATACGTATTGTCACATCGCGATATATTGAATATATACTGTATATACTGTATATCTGACCTTTTGGTAGTGATGGTATCCATGCTTGATGTGACAGATCTGGAAGGACCTTCATTAAACGATCGCCTCGACTTGCATGAATCATAAACAAAACAGAGTCAGAGGGACGCGGGGGAAAAAGATAGAAGGCGTCCGAAATTGGAAATTAAGACACTCAGCGGGCTGAATGAATAAACAAATAAATGGATAAATGACTGAATTAAATGCCTTCATGACCCGAGATGCACCGTTTGCTTTCAAATTACGAAACTCCATTAGTTGGCATGCACTTAATCAAATAATCTCTATAGATCACACCGATCTTGCCTCCCTCCTCTCCCTCCATTCATCTTTTGTAACTGCTAAGAAGCAGCCTGACATCGCAACAAAGCAGGGCCACCTGTATGAGAGGGCAGTGCCAATATGATAGTGTCTTACAAAGGCTTGTGTCAATACAGGGAAATATCTGGATTTGAGGCTGACTTGTAGGAGTGGAGGGACCTGGCAAGGTACGCATCTCTGTGGGCCAAGCAGTGTCTGATTAAAATGAAGTTCTTGAGCGTATATGGCAGATGAACCTGGATTTCTTTAAAACAAAATAAAAAGAGCGCTGAGCCGTAGCAATTTGGAAGCCACCTATGATTTAAAAAGCTAATGAAAGCCTCCTGCAGTAACTGAGTTCATCCAGACGACTCTCTGTATTCCTACCTCAGTCAAAAGTCCCTCTCTCATCTTCAACTTGGACTGGAACTTGGACAAGAGCAGCTTGGAGTCTTACTCAAGCAAAAAGAAAAGAATACATCACCCAGATTTTAGCATCTTTACATTGATTTGAAGATTTGACTGATCACTTTTAAGGCAGGGGTGGGTCTAACACCAAGCTATTACAGCTAATATTAGATTATTGACATATTTATGCAAATTATAGGTTCTTAGAATATGGGTTGAACTACCTGAGGAACTTCTGCTGCTAAATCTGCTTCATCACCTCTTAAAACTCACTTTTACACACTTACTTTTATGTAATGACCTACTAAAAATTGTCCATATTGTGGTTTACTATTATGTTGTTTGCCTTGCTTTTATAGTTCTTATCTTGCTTTCATTGCTTTTGCTCTCCATTACATCTGTTTGTTACTTCTCTGTAAAGCGCTTTGTCACTGCGTTGAAGAGTGCCACATAAAATAAGATTATTGATATTATTATAAACATTTTGAGTGACTTACTGTTGCATAGATCCCTAGATAAGGATAATTCAAAAACTCATCCCATATAATGAGAAGATCAGTCAGCATCTGGATGAAAAATGATAACAGTACATGTTATATTTCAACCAACACCACATAAACCCTTAAGAGTGTTATGCTAGGAATCCATCTGTGAGGAAACCAAGATGGGTGGCGGAGATGGAGATGGTGCCCGATGAGAGGCTTCGCAGCGGGCTACTGTCCAGCTCCGAGAAGGAAGATTTCCCATGATGCCTCGGCTTAATGGAGCGCCTCTCAAGGAGCCGCGTCGCTCTCCGAGGACCCCCGAAGATCTACTGGTCTTTCATCAGCCTCCGGGCGTCCTCGCCAGTGCCCGGGAAATAATTACTGAACAGCTGAAACGCCGAGCAATATTTCTCCTGTCTCCGCTCCCCTCCTCTGCAGCACAACCCCCGAGGCCTGATTGCCAAATCATTTGAAGTATGATATGAATGAGGCAAGAGGAGCCAGAGCCTATGCATGAATAACAAATTAGGGGATATAAGTTTCATGCCTGTCCCCCCCCCCCCCCATCGCAATTCCCTTAAACTTTGAGATAGGGATTTTGATCAAACATGTTGGGATTTGTATTCCTCAAATATACGTATATCAAAGGAAATTGAAGGCAATCATTGGCACACAGTAAATCATGACTTGAATGTGACACTGTTGATCTCTGCAGCAAAATTAGATTTTCTGAAGACTGGAATTGTGCATACAGTTCCGTCTTTTGAAGGGGACATGAATGCCTTTGATCAACCGGCGTCATGACAGGCATAGCTCCTTCTCTCTCTCTCTGTTCCTATCCCATTCTTTCCTTTCCCCTTTCTTCTCCGATTTGATGAATCATTCTTTGCTTTGCCCCCCCTTTCCTCGGACTCTCTTTCGTCCTCTACACTCATGCCGCTGGATCTTTTTTTTTTTTGCTTCTTTCATCATCACCTCTCTCTTGACTCTCTCTTCTTCTCCCCTTCCTCTACAGCTCCGCGAGCAGAACTGCCACTCTAGAAACTCCTGCTGCACTTACAAAATGGACGCCCCGCTGAGAGCAGCCACCACTCCTGGCATGAGTGGGAGATGAGAGAAACAGCGAGAGAGAGAGAGAGAGAGAGAGAGAGAGAGAAGTGATGAAAGCAAAATAAAGAAAAAGGCCCTTTAGTGGCCGTATATCATTGTGAGTCACAAGGTAAGGGTGTTGAACAAGAGAAAAGCTGTTATGTCTCCTTTGGCGTGAAAGAAAAGTAACTCTGGCTCACGTTTGCAGAGGTTCCCTTGTCACAGTGACCAAGACATAGTGACTGCTAATCTGTGATGTAAATAAAAAGGCGGATCAACTACTGTATGACTTTCATCAAGGGAAACAACTACCAATATAAGCAAAAATTGAAGTTAATTGTAATACATTCCAAGCAGATAATAAGCCCATTAGAAGCTCAGATCAACTTTTCTTACAATACAGTCATCACACAAACACCAGAAAATTACATTCAATCTAATACCATGTAATTATCTATGCAGTTGTCCCATAAAGTAAGCAAACCCCCTTATATTTATAGCACAATGTGTTTATTATGTCATGCTCGGATTATAATAACTATCATGCACTCACAATGTGCCTCTAATGCACTTATGATGCCTTTTAATGCTCTGTAAGCACCACTTCAAGTGTCAGTATTTGTTTTTCAGAGAAACATTACGTTATCTTTCCCCTAAAAGACCCTGTTTTTATATAACTTATATCATATTGATACTACTTACTATTTTGTATAGTATGTATTTAAGTCATGAAGATTTATGTCAGCCTAAAAAGGTGGATGTACTGAGTTTAGGTGGGTTCACCCTCCACTACATCTCTACTTCTAATCCCTTGCAAAAACAAAAGTCACGTGAAAACTCACATGTGAATTCAAAGCACGTGCATTTTGGACACATGTAGGTTTGTGAAATTTCCCATTTCCCATGTGAAAGTGACATTTTCACCTGTGAATTGTGTCTTTGCATGTGAAATTAAGTTTTCACATGTCAAACAAATATTATCATGAGCAGGTGAAAATGTGAAACACAATGTTCACATTTGGAAAAAATATTTCACCTATGAATTGAATTTTTCACATCGAAAGAATAAACTGTCATATGTGGTGTCAGAATACAACATGAAAGAAAATATTCTTGTATGAAAACCAACGTGTCCAAAAAGGTATATGTGCTTTGAATTCACATGTCGGTTTTCACATGTGACTTTCTCATAAGGGCTCATAAAATTTAAATGATAGTAGGTATTTGACCACCAGTTAACATGTTTAAAAAAAACATCTCACTCTCCCAAGTCTTATAACTATATATGGAGTAAACTCACCGCTTGACCAGGATGTCATGGACAGAACAAGTAAAAAAGCGAGTGCTAAAGTAGGTTGCTGTGTTTGGAGGTTGAGGCCATGAGTGTGTGTGGAGGTGGGCGCCGTGTGTTCGGCGGTTATCACATGGGGAGTGCAAGGCCACCAACACACAGGAGGCTAATGGCCTGAAGGAGCAGACGTGGCCGTATCACTTGATGTAGGGGCTATAGGTGTACAATTGCTTTTGTAATCCCCCGGGCCCCTGTGACCTGGAAAAAGGTACGAGTACAAAGGGCCCGGGCTATACTTAGCCCTGCGCTTTCTCCCATCAGTCACAACACATTTACCTTATTGTTGTAGAAGTTGCACTAGGAGTCCGGGATGGAGGGAGGAAGGGATGGAGATGGAGGCGCGAGGGGAGGGATGGATGACTGGAGAAATGCTGTACAGTAATCCTCGGCTCGTTCTGGATCTAATTCGTTCCCAGACAATTTTTCTACAAATACTCTCAATATTATTTTCCATCAATGCCATTGTTTTGCATGAACCTTTGTTTCGCTGTTTTCTCTCAAATGTGTCTTTTCTGGGGTGAAATCCCATAATAGTAAATTGTGGAAGAATGCAGTGTTGCAGCTGGATCCACATTTGAGTTAGTTGTTCCTGGGTGTTGGATGTAAATATAGGGACTGAGTAGAGGGTAAACCTACCTAAACTCAGTCCACCCACTTTTATATTTGAGAAATAGAGTATAGGCTAGCTTTTTAAACCTTTACGACTTCGCCTAAATTCATAGTTGGCCTATACAAAGATGGGTAAACCACGGCTTCTAGAAACCTGTCATACTTGAGTGCTAAAGAATAACTGTAATTTTACTCTGACACAGTCAGTGTGTGAAGGAATATTGTAAGCCAAATCCAATCAAAGAATGGATTACATATACATAGATACTAGGGATGGGACAATATCCATATCTCACTATACGATTCGATACGCAATATGGGTTTTATGATTAGATAAAACCAAAAAAAAAAAAAAAGTTCAATGTCAACAAAGTCTGACTATACAGAATTATGTTTATTTCTGAGCCACAAATCTTTCTAGCAATGGCATTGGCTTGCTAGAATGTAAACAACAATTTAAAAATGTCATTACAAAGAGCAAATAATATAATTTGGATGGAGAGCTTGTGAAATTGTGATGGTCAAGCGTCTCATTTGTGATTACTACAGCAGAATAAAATGTAGCTAATATCATGATTCATTTTTCTGCCCCGTGATACGTATTGTCACATTTTTGTATTGCAATATATTGAATTTCAATATCGCCCCATATATATATATATATATACATATATAAATATATATATATATATGGGGCGATATTGAAATTCAATTTCAATATATACATATATATATATATATATATATATATATAATAGATACATATCCCCTATGACTAATTAACAGTGATGTAGTGGGAAATAATAAGGTGAGTAAACTATCCTCCAGTCGGTGATCATCGCAAGGCAAACAACCACCAATTGAATGAATATCATTTATATTTTCAGAGAAACATTCATTTTTGCTTTTTCCTCAAAAGACTCTACGTAACTTATATTCGTTTTCTACGACTCATTGATGTCAGAATGAACTATAACAGCTTAAAACGGAGGGTAAACTGACTTAAGGTGGGTTTACCCTCCACCATCTACCGTGCGCAATTACATGAAACACCACAGTGGCTTCAATCAAGGAAAACATTGTGACAAACAGCAAAGCTGTACACGGGCAAAACTAACGGGAAATCCTTTCTCTTTCATCCTTTGTACCCCCCCCCCCCCCCCTCCAGTCTGTCAGAGGTGTTAAGAGAACCAGGAGCGAATCCGCCCCGGTGCAGACGGAGCCGTGCCTTTTAGCTGAGCCTCCCAATCACACGAGTTAAGGCCGAGCACAGTGTGAGCCGCGAGGAAATGAAAAGAGCCGAGACTTGAAAGAGGATTTTTTTGAAAGTAGCCAGAAACAAGAATAAAAGACCCGGGCATGAAGGGGGGACTAAGGCGCGCACAGCGGAGGCAGCAAATGAGCTCTCACTGTGTACAAAATATTCCGACGTAGATGAATTGTTACCATAGCTCTATGCTATTACATGGTCTTAATTGCGGTGTGGCTATTATTAAAATGTTACAATTCCATACAGAACGCTACATATAAAAAACTAAAAGCCAATGTTTTTTTTCCTGTTCCATGTCCCATTCCTCACACTTCCTGACTGAAATCCTTCTCTATTCTTTAAATGCCAGAGCTATTAAATTTTCATTGCATGCATCCCAGGTTTAACAGTATATCAGCTTTATCATATTTACCATATTTTCTCTAAAGTAGCTTTGCCTCTGTCAGTTTCCTGAGGTTTAGTGGTGAGTTGATGGGCAGCTTTTCTGTCATTTCTGTGCAAGTCCATGTGTGTGTGTGTGTCTTTTGAATTAACTGTCACAATAGCCTGTAGTAGTCACTGCTACATTTTGCCACTTGGCTAACTCTCATCCTCGTTTGAAATGTAACGTTTTCAAGGCCTGTACGCAAATTGTAAACGCAAAATTTGTCTTCTCCTAACCTCGTCTACGTTGTTTACTTCGACATACTATAGCGCTGTAATTAAAACGCTGATGCAATATCCGAGCACCGTCTCAACTTCCCATCAAGGCTGAACTGTTTATGCACAGTGAGAGCTCATTTGTTGCCTCCTCTGTGTGCGCCACAGTCTCCTTCACGCCAAAGTCTTTTTATTCTGCTTTCTGGCTGCTTTCAAAATCCTTCCTTCAAGTCTTACCGCATTTTACTGCTTCAAAGATCACAGTCACCGAAAAAAGCTTGTGACTTACCAGAGGAACTATTGTCTCACTTTCAGGGCAGCGGGGTTAATAAAGTGGCGACACTTTGGTGCATTTTTACATTTAATTTCAAAATGCTAATTGATGCTTTTCCACTTCAAAGTACGTGAAAAATCTTCTGATAAATCATGTTTGTAAGTAATCTTCAGTGCACAATACTAATACTTTTGCTGTCACTATTCAACATGATTACATTATTGTGTTCACAGAATGCCTCCAAAAATCTGATTTGCACAATATTTACAAAAGGCTATGCATAAGCAGTCCATCCAGTGATGAATCTTGTACATCTTTGACATTTTCTTTTCATTCATAATTTCTAATATATGGTTTGGCTCAGGCAGAAAGAAGAACCTAAAGCTGCACTAGGCAATTTTGCAACATGATTTTAAGACGGGGGTATTTTTACATCATAAAAATTCTCATATAGTGCAGCATTAAAGTAATAACCTTCAACTTTTCCATATAAATAAATGTTTTGCTACTCTATTACCAACTGATACCATACAACAGTGACTCAGCTTATAGCCAACTTTTACACTGAAAGCTTGAAAGCTTTTCCATTCACTTTTCTGAACACCCGTGGTCTGGTAGATCTTTCCTCTGCCGCACGGGACGTGACGCATGTTCTAGCAGCAGGAACAGCAGTTTGTTCAAACTGCATCAACAGAAAATCCAAGGAAATCCAAAGAAACGGATTAATCACTCAGAGGAAGACAGGCTGCTAAAAAGGAAAGCGACCGTCTCCGAGCCAAAACTAGCGTGAACATCGGCATTGCCTTTCCAAGATGAAAAGCACTCCAAGGTGAGAAGGAACAATGAGGAATGATACAGATGTGGTGCTTTTCTTTTGGAATGTTTAGTTTTGCTATCGTAGCCACAGTATATATTCTGTCTTTATTGTCTTTATTATTATGTTGGGCCAGTGCCAACATTGAGCTGCGAGTTAGCAGACTAGCTTAGTTTGGTAAATTCAGTGATAGCTTGTCAACATTGCTGATATAGGTCTAATGTACGGTGACCAGACGTCCCAGTTTGTCCGGGATTGTCCCGGTTTCAAGATGGGTGTCCCGAGTCCCAACAAATATCTGTAAAACACTAAAATGTCCCGGTTTTCAACATTCACTACCAAATTGTCCCGTTTTTCACCACAATTAAAATAATAATAATAGTATTATACTTGTTTTCAGCGCTTACATAGATGTTTATCATGTTCTGTCCCGCTCATTATTACCTAATCAAAAAACATAAACAATGCACCACGCGTCTGAATTCAACACTGATTTGTCCGTATGTGTGTCAATCAATTAATGTGTCGTTGTCAAGGCTGTTGCTAGCCTATGACGCTTGTGGCTCTGTCTGACAGAATCTGTCAGTACGCTAACGGTTAGCTGTCATGCTGAAGAGAAAGTCGGTCTTTTCTAAAGACCTCCAGAAGGCTTACTCTTTTCTTCGTGAAGTAGCCGGCAACGAAAATGCTGTGTTCTGCACACACTGCAAGAGTACATTTTCGGTGACGCACGGTGGAAATGCCGACATAAAAGATCATATCAAGACGGCCAAACATAAGCGGTGGCTACAAGCTAGTAGTAGCACCGTTGCGACCTACTTCAGCGGGGCAAATGCCGGTGACAGTGATCTGAAACTGGCAGTTTTGAAAGGTTATCTGACAATCAATAAATATGTTATATTACACCAGTGCAATCCTTGTGTTTTGTGTTTACTAGTGTTATTATACAGTTTTCAAATAAACTATGTTTTGGTGGATTTTTGGAGACAAAACATCATTTTTCGTTTGCTGAGGCGCTGTCCATGGTGTTGAACGGTGCAGTCACTAGGTGTGCTAAGCGCTGAAATAGTTGTCCCCCATCCTGATGAAAACGCCTATGGTGCGTGCATAAGCGCATACATGTGGTTTGGGGGTTTGAAAATGTGTTCACCCTAGTCTAATGCTAACGTTACTGTAAGCAGTCGCTGTCTTTTGTTGATACGTTATCAGTTGAATATTTGCTTGAAGCTATCGATAGTAACAGATATGCAGTAATAATGTAACTAAACAGGTGATGTCAAACCACTAGCAACACTGTAACAAAGTAATCACAGGGAAATGCAGTCCAAAACTCCAAAGGTGTTGCCAAGGGAGATTCTCTTGGATTATCATCTTGAATTAAGGTTAGGATTAGGGTTAGACTAGGGTAAAACAACAATAGCATGTGACAAAAAACCCCACTCTGCTTATAGTAAGGGAGAGGATTTGGGTCACATTTGTTTTTTTGGCTTTGTGGTTACACTTTGGGTCGTTGTGGGGCTTGAAGTCAGCCAACTACCTTCTAAAATGAAAATTATGCCAGGAATTGTCCTGTTCCAATTTTTATAGAGGTCTTACCTGTCTAGGGTGCATTGCCTTTCTTGTGCTTTCCAACCAATTACGTTTTGCCATCTGGTAGCTAAGAGTCACTCAAGTTCCTCGAGAAATGTTCAAGCACCCGTGCTGCTGAGGTACTAGAACCTGCCTTCCTGCCATACTCAAATACACACACATGATCTACCAACATGTCACTCAGAAGATTAAATTAGATGAGATAAGGTGAAATTGAAGTGGCAGAGAGAGATATAGATAAGAATAGAACAAATACAGAGTATGGAAGACGGTATAACGAGCAACTCCAGTAACATAGTGAGAATAGCATAAACAGATAAATAAAGATGAAGCATCTTCGTTGGCAGATTTACAGGTTAGAAGCAGATGTGCCAGTGTGCATCATTACCTCTCCATATTATGAACTTTTACGCTGTTCTTCTAAGTCATTATTTTGATAATTCTGTGATGTTTATTCACACTTAGTCAAAAGGCTTTACAGATGACACACTGATATGAAAGTATGGCACATGAAGCGAAGTCGACTGAAAGCTCTGTAATCCTTCCATATAGGATTCCATATCTCTGCCTGCACATCTTATTCCTTCTCTACTCACTCAGACTTAAAAAGGGCAAACATGGCATGTGATGAAAGGTGTCTTGTGTGCGTGTGTGTGTGTGTGTGTGTGTGTGTGGCGGTGTCAGGGTGTATCGCAACACGTTAGTCAGCCTTTGAGCCCCTTGCCCTGCAGTCATAATAAAGTAGCAGACGGGCATCTGAGTGGAGTGCCGAGGCATGGGGTGGAGTGTGTGTGTGTGTGTGTGTGTGTGTGTGTGTGTGTGTGTTGGTGGGTTGGGGTGTAGGGGGGTGGGGTCAGAGGGGGCCATGTCGGACCAACTGTAAAAAGAGGTGGACCCACTTTGGAGTCCCTGGGTGAAATCCACAGCTGCTGTCTCCTACTGCTAGACACAGACACACACACACACACACACACACACACCTTATCAACAGACCAGCCGCAACACTAATAAAGACAAGTATAGATTCTGTACAGTCCCACAATACTATATACTGTAGACCTAATTCATTGGTCTACAGTATCAAATCAGTTGATTTGAATGTGATTTCAGCTCTTTGGCTCCCTACTTGATCCTCTATGGGAAATACAGCAAACATAGCTTATAGCATATTACATATCGCCATACATCACTGTAGATGAAGAACCCAGAAGTACAATCTCACATCGTGTCAATTAATTTGAATGCAAGAGGAGAACTGTGGGAGCTGTTTGAAAGATTGCAGCTAAGGTGTGAAGATTCATAGTCAGAGTGAAATCTTCTTTTTATTCATTAGATACTACTCAATAAAGAACAGACATGATTTGCAGAAAGATTATTCCCCACTGTGATGGAATTTGATAGCATATCTCTTCCTGACTGATTAAAAATTGCCTCTTGAAGAGGAGAAAGGGCAAAGGAGAAAATTGGTAGGGATGGGGGGGGGGGGGACTTCACACACACACACACACACACACACACACACACACACACACCACAGCGCCTGCAAGGTTTTGGCATTCCTCCTCTGTTTTTGCCTTTCCTTCTGTGACAAGGCATCTCAGGGGAGAGCAGCTCCACCTGGCAGCCTCTGTGACTCCCCGGGTCGGCTTATTAAAACACTGAGACGCAGCGAGCGTCACACACACACACACACACACACACACACACACACACAAGACATTCACCTGGCTGTGGTCCCACTCCCAGGTCCCTCCAGAGACAAACACACTAAGGCCTGAGGTGATTCATCACTTCCCAGAACCGCGCACACACACACACACACACACATCCACTTTTGTATGCATGCACACACTTGCATGAAAGAAACACACATACACACACAAAAGCAGGCACACACACCCAGGAACACACACACACACATGCTCTTTTGTATACATGAACAACTTTCAGAAGCAAACACACACACATGCACGAAAACACGCACATATACACTTTTGTATGCATGCACACACTTGCACGAACAAAGACACACACACACACACACATATACACACGCTCTTGTGTATACATAAATAAGTTTCAGACGCAAACACATTCACATGCACACACACACACACACACTTTTGTATACATGTGTTTACGTGCACACACTTGCACACAAGAACGCACAGACACACTCCAGCACACACACACACACACACATCCTCTTTCTTGGACTCCCTTTTGAAACACCTGCTTCTTTCTCTTTTCTCTGCCTCTGATGCACATTGCGGGGAGTTTATCTGTTTGACTGGGTGGAATTGAGCAAATGGACTCGCCTAAAAGCCTCTGAGCTGCAGTAATGCGGCGGGGTAGAGAGGGCCAGCGAGGGGCTGGGGCCGTTTGTTGGCTGTAAAATGAAATAACACAATATACAATGAATCTCATCTGAATGCCTCGGCAGGCTGATTTGAATACAAATCAACAGCAATCACAACAACAACAGCGGCGGCGGCAGCGGCGGGGATATCTATCAGTCTGCTGTTGTGCTGGAGCTGGAGGTCTGGATGAGTGAGGTGGCACATTTAGATGCACACGCACACACTCGTATATGTATGCGTACACACATACATGAGCAAACATGAGCAACATTTGGCATGACTCGGTGCGTTTGAATCGATGATTGAAAATGAATGTGTGTGCATGCATGCATAAGTGTCTGGGTGTGTGTATTCACTCATGTATACTGATGCTGTGGTGTTTGGGTCTATATGAGCATGTGTATATATGTGCACAGATGCATAAACATGTCATCTCATGTCATTTTGTCATGGTATAATTGATTCAGTGCCTTTGTAAAGGCTACTTTAAAGGAGAATACACCTGGTTTTGGGGACATTGTCCCATTGGTCAGCTTACCTGTTAAGTGATGAGAACATAGACACCAAAATCATCCATGTGTCCCCGGTTGATCATTGGCTGTGGTGCTCCATGCTAACACTTTAGCATACACTGTGTTGAGTGATAGTAGGCGACTAGCATTATCTCAAAAGTGAGGCAATGAGAACTTGCAGCAGCTCTAAAGATAAATGGTAAGTCATTTTACATGATATGCAGCCTAGTCTGGCAGTTTTGTGACTGGCAATATTTACATGAAATATGATATAAAAATAACATGCTGTTTTGAACTAGAAGGGACTACTTTCCCTGTTTCCATAGGAAGTGAAGGTGAGAGACTGAGTGGGAGACTGTTTACAGCTAAAAATCACTGTGCAATAGATGAATATGTGGTTTGCTCACCTGAAATAGTTCCAGTAATAAACCTGGCTACATCCACAATATTGAATTAATGATATTTCATTTTTTAGAAATTTATGAATATACAAGATATACAGTATAGGCCTAATAGAAACTGCTGACAACTTCTTATTACTAAAAGGTCAGTCTTACTTTGGATAATGCTAGTCGCCTACTATCACTCAACATAGTGAATGCTAAAGTGTTAGCATGGAGCACCAGAGCCAACGATCTACCGGGGACACATGGATGAATTTGGTGTCTATGTTCTCATCACTTTAAAGCTGTACTCCCCAAAGCTTTGTGTATTCCTTTCACTGTTGGGTCCTCAGTAAACAAAAGGATAGAAGAAGAGCAAGAGGTCCAAGAGTCCCTCAGATCTCTGCACAGATCCAGTGGCCTGCTGGTCAAAGGGCTTATTTATTATAATGTTTGGTGTTTTGCCAGAGGGGGAAACAGGGGATCAATGGTTTGGGGCACCGCTTCAAGGAAGGGGGGGAGGGCTGTCCTTTCTCTGCTGATCATTCTGCCTCTCTCTCTCTCTCTCTCTCTCAGTCTTTCTCTATCTCTCTCTCCCAGGCGAGCCGCTGGCCCAGATTGAATTGATTAGATAAGACACCTCTGATTTCCAGCATGCCCCAGACATGATCACTCTGGAATGCCAATAGTCCTGGTCTGTCTGGGTCGTTTTTCCTGACCTGCAGTGAAGAGGCGCTGCCCCCATAATTAGGGTTAGACCGATGTACAGGGACTGATATTGGACTTTTATGAAAAATCGGCCAGTCAGTTTAATATAATGGGTATGATGCATTTTGATTGATTACATATTTATTGTAGAATTGATTTAACCTGAATTGATTCTGATGCATGGAATCAGATTTTGTGGAATCTGTGGAATATGTTATTGTTACTGTCATTAGTATTATTATTATCATTCATTGGAGACTTTTAGTGTCCCGTGGTATAAATGCTGTTCCAGAGGACAAGAATAAAATCCTTGGGGACACATTGAATACTTTTTGGGAATTTTTGGGCATGAAAATCAAAATTTTCGGCACAAAACATCAGCTATCAGCAGCTTCAATCCAAATATATCCGCATCAGTATTGGCCTTCAAAACACCCATATCAGTCGATCCCTACCGATAACAGACGGAAGAAGAAAGTTGATAAGAAACCAAAAACATAAAAAGACGCAGGAAGACAAAGACAGAAGCAGAAGGATATAGAGCAAATGAAAGGAGAGCGCGGCTCCACTGGGACGCCACGTATGGCGGGAAGACAAACAAGAGCGGAGGATCGACTGTGACGCGTTGGAATAAACCGCACCAGCCAAAATAGATAAGTAGCTCCACAATGGGGAAACAAAGGCAAACGTCGGCATAATGAATCCATCCGAACACGGCTTGGTGGGGGTGGGAACAGCACCGGTGGAGCTAATATTAGAGAGGCTTCTGAGGAGTACTGCAGGGGGAAAACCTGCACAGGCAGATCCCCGACAGATGTAGAGGATGTGGAGCGGGGGGGGGGAAGGCCCCGGCACAGTACACAATTACTTTATGTTTGCTTCTCCTCCCGCCATATGTTCCCATTATAAACGCACTAGCACATGTGAAATTTGCGCAGGCATACATGGGAAACGAGCTCAAGCATTCGCACACACATGCATGTAAATGTATGTATGGGTTCGCAATTGCGGGGAAATTTGCATATAATTGTAACAACATACGTACACACACAGTCCAGAGAATCTCTATAAGCCTGCAGTGATAAATTAATGAAATTGCTGCCTTTAATGAGCGTAAGGGACATGCTGTGGAAGATGTATTCTGAACATAGATGTCACTCCAACCCTATAGGCCTATACTGAAAAAAGACACTGTGTTTTGGTGGGAGCTGCTGTACAGAGCGCTGTACAGAGGGACACAATCAGTGTTATACAAGACCCGCTCCCTCTCTGGGGAAACAAGTGAGTAAGCTAAATGAAACGTCTACGTTTTTTTTCACCCATCTGCCGAGTGCAACTTATGCTCAGTGCATCAAGGTCTTAAAGCAGAGGTGATACTTACAGTAAGCCAGCAGATGTTGGTAAATATAGTCTAGCACCAGTATAAGGAGATTATGGAAATCATATGTATTTATGTCAGGATACGATGAACTACACACACACATATGTTTAATACCACACTTCATCTTTTAATGCTGCATAAACTGGGAGGAAACAGGTTATGCTGTGGTTTGTTAATGTTATTTTTTTACTATTGCTATTGATATCATTAGCCACGTGTCTACACTGGGAAACAGGCGCTTTAGAGCCTTAGTGATATTAGTAATTCAGTGAAAGCGAAGTTCTGGCTGTTGTTGTGATTCGTGGCAAAATGAAAGACATGAATAATGAATAATTTACCCACTCTGGTTATGTCCTGCTTGACTTTGCGCATTAACAAATATAATTAGAATTTGTTAATGAAGACGCATGCTTCTCGAAGCAAATCTTGCCCGCTATCTGTTACCTAGAGACGGAGTAAACATTTGAAACTTCACAACAACAGTGCAGACTAATTAGGCCTACTGATAGTAGTGCTTACAGTGAAAGACTGCCTCTATGTATGTGTTTTTAGCTGCCAAATCCTTTATCTCCTTCTCGTTCAGAAACTTTCACTCGCTTTGCACTGTTTCCCATTGAGATTAGCATTCGCCTAAAGGTTTGAGACGCAAATTTCAAATCCCCATATGTTCTCCCATCCAACAGAAACAGACTGGTCATACTGGGAAGCTAACAGGCGTGAATGTTTAGGATGTGAAGGAGCAAGGAGGGCATTGCTCAGCAAGCCTTCTCCAGGTAAATTAACATCAAAATAATTGGAACTAATCAGTATATCTGGAATATGGGAAGCAGATGGGGTCAGCTGTAAGTAGGGTCAAACTGCAAAGACTCAACTCTTGCATAAAGTGGATTTAAAGTTCCCAGCATTTGATTCAGCCTCACCTTGCACAGTAAAAATTCAGAATAAAACAGCTTTAGAACTACTATCAGAAAGATTTTCGTAGCCACAAATCCTTCTAGCAATGGCATTGGCTTGCTAGAATGTAAACAACAATTTAAAAATATCATTACAAAGTGCAAATAATATAATTTGGATGGAGAGCTTGTGAAATTGTGATGGTCAAGGGTCTCATTTGTGATTACTACAGCAGAATGAAATGGAGCTAATATCGCAATTTATTTTTCTGCCTCGTATTGTCACATTTGTATTGAATTCCGATATATCGTCCCATCCCTATTAGACAGGTTTTCAATGTTTTATCAACATCTATTCCATGTCCAAATGTTTGCTGTGTTTTTACAGATTCATGAGTTGTTTTTTACAGCTCATTTGTCCAGCTCCTTTTCAGTATCAGAGCCCAGAGGACAGACTTGAGCTGGAGAGGAGAGATGCGTGAGCGAATGAGAGTGACCCTGAGCTCTCCCCGCTCCATCCGCTGCAGTTTTAATGAATGAAATATTCATCAATCCTTCCCCACTCTGACCACACACACACGCACTCACGCATACACAAACACACACACACACACACACGCACAAATCACATTGGGCCCTCCCAGGCTGTGATTTGTTTGCAGATGCTGGTCAACCAGATCCATTTGTCTGCTCTCCCAGCAGCGGCAGCACGGCTCGGTCCGCCTCGCCGCAGCTCATAAAAACGCCGGCTGAATTTACATCAGGCCGGCCGGGGCGTAAATTCCTCCCCGGGTCTCTGGCCTGACAGGCTGACATGCGCCCCTTTTATACCCAGAGGGAAAAGCGAATGAAGTCAAATGAAGCGAGGGTGATAATGAAACCGATATTACCCTGGTTAACCTTTAGCTGAGGAGCAGAACCCTGCAGGCGCCCACGGGCCGCCGTGAGAGACGGTTAAAGCTCTGAGAAGTCAGCTGTCTGCGTGTGAGGGCAGGAGGTGAGCTGTTGGCATCCTACTGGTAATAATGTAATGGTACAGTGTTTCCCACACATAGACTTTACTTGGGCGGGCCGCCCAGGTATATTAACGGCCGCCAAAGTATATTTGGCGACCCATTTTAGCATTTTTTATTTTTATTTTTTTATCCGTCCGAGAGAACGACGCCATCCGCGATCGATTAACTAGTGGACGATCTCCCCTCGCTCTACCCCTCCAGGGTTTCCCACACATGGAAAACTTTGTGGCGGGGCGCCACAATATCAGCACTGACCGCCACAAATTTTCTTTTTTTTCACTACTTAATTGTAGAACTGCGTGTAGCGCTTTGATTCGGTCAGCCCCTAATTGCTCCACGCGCTCTCTCTCTTTCTCTGTCTCTCGCTCTCTCTCTCTCTCGCTTGCTCTCTCTGTTGCTCCCCCTCTCTCTCTCTGTTGCTCGGTCTCTGTCTCTCTCTCTCGCTCTCTCTCTCACTCTCTCTCTCGCTCTCTCACCGGACCCGTCTGTTCGCCTCCCACTGCACACGCGTGAGGGAGATTTTTTTTCCATGCCAAGAAGACAGCCGACTGAATTCCCGAAAAGAAGAACTAACAGTTAACGTTACTCGGAATACAGCTGAGTTTCCGAGATTAGCACGCTGTATAGCCTAGCTGCTAGTCAGTATCCACTGAGTGGACTGATAACGTTAATATTAACTTTTTAACTCTGATTCTGAATGTTTGCTCCCTCAATCCAGATTAATATGGAGCAGGACAGTCTGGACCAGAGGAGCTGCTGAGCAGTAAAACAGAGCAGATAATAATGTCAAAGGCTGTAATGTAACGATGTAAAGATACAGGTGAGACTGACAGCACAGAGAGATGCAGCAGGGCAGAGGGGCAGAAAAGCAGATTTCTCTGTAAAAGGGGTCTCATTTCTATTCTTCACCTTGTAGACAAAAGCAAGCAACAAACAGAACAGTGTAGCACTGTTTATATTTTTAAGTTATGTTATCTTTGACACAAAGTACTTTAGATATATACAGGTTAGTTATTTGTTTGACAAATGGAACTATTTAAAATGGAGTACATTAGATAATTTTTCAGCCATCCTGGTAATGGGATCCTTTATTGATATTAGCCTATATATTGACAATATAAGAGAATACAAGAATAAAAAGGCACTTGGACACAAGTGGGATCATCTCACCCCATTAGCAGAATTTCCCACTCCAAGAAAAATAAGATTTGAGACTAAATGACTTCTTAAAATAGACTTTTATTTTGTAGTTTGGGTTTGGACTTAAAAATGGGAAATGAGATACTGTGATGGGGCCGTGGATAAAGAACATTTAGGCAAATACAGTGTTATCTAATAGATTGGGAGACTTTATGGCCGAGGTAAATTTTCCATCTTGATTTTAATGAATTAAAAATCAAAGCGATGCGCCGATCACAAGCCTATACAATTCAACACAGCGCTCGCGTTTACAAAAAGGAACTAGTTATCCGCCTCAACAATGGCGCGTTCGATGGGTGTCGTAATGGAGTCATTTCCCCTGCCAGCTGCTCTATGATTGATTGATTTGGACCGGTACGATTGCCTGCTTGTAGATAATATCATAATCTAACCTGCCTCGCGCCGCCCATCGATTCGCTCATTGCTATGCAGAGGGCTCGCTGAGTTTCCAAGTTTTACGGCGAGGGAAAAACAGCGCCGTGAAAGATGGTGCGTAAACTTTCCAGTGAAAGCTGCAGTGAAGCTAAAAGGAGTAATCTGTCTTGCCATGCATGAAAAACACCATTAATTCTCCTCAAGTCAACATCTTACAAATGTGTTGCTTTGCAAAACGGTGAGTCAACAGGGTTTTGGTTACAAATCGCACAGGGGCTTTTTTTTTTTTTTTATGACCTTTGAGATAAAGATAATGAAATAGGCGTTAGTGGGGGAGTGATGTAAAAATTGATCTTGTTATTTTAAATGATTTTTTTGTTTAAGTTGAATTGATTTTCCTGTAAAATTGATGTGAGCGCTCCATCAGACAGAGTGAGGAAACGGTTCTCATCCCCAGAAAAACGTATTGGGTAAAGGAGCTGTCACACTGCATCAACAGTATATACACACACCTCACCTTCCCTTGCTCTCTCTGTCACACACACACACACCTTTCACATCTCCCACACTGCCATCATCCTGCACTCCCAAAGAGACTGAACACAATGTCATCCCACACGCTAAAAAAAAATAAATCATAAAAATCACTGCCGGGCACAGATGACAAAGAAAATGAAAGGGAAAAGATGAGGGCAAATGAGCAGTTATGTCATTATCTGCCTATCCCGGTCAGATCCCACTGTGAATTCCGCGCCGCTAATTCGTCTCTGTGTCCTTGCCCAGATCCACACGGCAGACTTCTCCATCGGTGGGGGGTCCGGTTCCGAGGCGCTCCTCCCTCATTACCGTCCCGAGGAGTCCCGCAGGCCGAACCACGGCGGGGTCCCGCCGAGGAGCTTTGTTTAAACAGTGTCGTGCCGTATTACCCGACTTAATGGAGACTCGGCCGGCTCCACCTGTTTCAGAGTAAGAGATGTATTTACGAGCGCTGTCTCAATGTCGGGCGAAGGGCGGGTGGAGCTGGGTTGGAGGAGATGCTGAGACTGGGATTGGATCTCTGGCTGTGGGCAGAGTAGAAATCTCATTTGCTTGGCTGGTAGCTCAAGTGACTGCTGTTTGAAAATTAGGAGGGTCAGTGATTTGTTTTTTGGGAGGGCGTCTAGCAGAATGAAAGAAGTCAATATAATTATATCCACTACTTCCTTGCATGGTTTTGAACATCTTAAAACACTGGTTTGTAGTGGTGGAAAGAGTACTAGAATGTAATAGAAAGTATTGTTACTTGTTGATATTTTACTTAACTAGAAGTAAAAGTACTGGTGTCAAAATCTACTTCAGTAAAAGTAAGAAGGAGCTAATTTTAAATGTCCTCAGAGTAAAAGTTCCTAAGTTCCTTTTTAGAAAAGAGAACGTTGTTAGCTGTGATCTTTTCCATGTGATTCTAAAAGCAGAGAGGACAAAGTTCAAACTTGATTCTTTTAATTGGAAAATTAGAAATGACAAAATAAAGTGAACACAGTAAAGCCAGATTACTCTTCTTCTTTGCCGGCTGACTGTTTACTGCAAATGGCTCCACAATTAGGCAATTTACGACTGTCCAGTTTCTGTTGCTTATGGAGAGACACAAAATCTGTCCTCTGCAATGGCTGGGATTTACAATGTAGTGAAGTACAATACTTCAATAAGAATGTACTTAAGTAAGACAAGTACACAGAAAAGCTACTCAATTGCAGAAATGTGATTAAATGTAACTACTGCTGGTTTGTACAGAAATTGGGTCTAGGAAAAGTCATATTTCAGTTCTAAAATTCACACAACAGTCATTTCTAGTGTTAAAACTGGCAAGGGGAACCAACATATGGGGGAGAGAGGTGGAGAAAGAGATAGATAAGGAGACAGAGAGACTAAAAGATGAAAACCTGTGTAAATCTAGCGCCAAAATGAAAGTTAAAACAGAATATGAAGAACATGTTCTTGTTTGGGTTTGACGTTGAATTCGGCCTCCCTCCCGCACGCCTCCGTCCGCCGAGCGTTCGCTCGCCACTGTAGGAGTCGATGTCTTCCAACCGCCATTGATCTGTCTGCGTTTGATGGAGCCAGCGTCTGCCGGTCCACTCTGCATAATGCCTCCAGAACCCGGGGCGTCTCGCACTTACTATGCACCGCTGCCGTTCTGCCTCCGTAAGCAAAATGGGAGTACGAGTGTGCGGCTTAATCTCCGCATCTCTCCGGGCTGATGATATAACACTCAGCCTTTGCATTCCACTGACATTCCTCTGCAGATTCCCCCCCAAGACAAAAAGAAGTCTTATCACTCCAGAGCGAATGTTTTATTTACCTGCCTCTCGCTGCAGGTTCGGTTATCGCTGCTGAATCTCATAGAAAACTCCCTAAAAAACCACTATAAATCCACAAACATGTCTTATTCGTCTTTTCGCCCTGTACGCCGCTAACCAGTTGATGTATGAAAGAGCGGAGGCGTGTCATAAAGCACAGTGTGGCATCTGTAAGCAAATCCGTCCCTACAGTACTACATGCCATTTGTCCCCCCCCTCCCCCCCCACCCACCCCGAGGGAGAACGCACCTCACTTTCAGCTCCGACGCGACACGATTTACCAAAGGTGATGTAAATCAAAGGGAAGATTCGGAGAACGCACGGATACTGCGCGCGTCAGCGACTCGGCAACTCGGCACTACTTCTCCCCATCGGAGAGGCTAAACACACACGCCGCGGCGGAGTGCCGCGTCGCCGAAAAATAAACACGGCGAGCAGATGAGGGGAATCGGATGTAGTGGTGTGGTTTTTTTCTATTTTTTCCCCTGTAATCTTCTTTGTCCTGGGCGACGGCAGATTATTTGAGTTTTATCACAATATCAGTAATCCCCCCTTTGTACACAATATCAGTTTCATTGTTAAAAAAAAAAGGGAAAAAGCCACATGCCACTTTTGCAAAGACGTCCATGTTGAGAAATAAATCAGGCTATCTTTGCATCTTTAATATGGGTTTTTAATGTGTGGAATACAGACTTTAGAGCTTTCCCTTACTTAGCATGGCTTGGATCTTGACTTTAATGCTGCATCACAGTGGGCCCAGCGCATGTTAACCAATGGGGCTGAAGAAATGCACTGTGGGGGAATCGGCTCATGCAAAACATGCAGCCTCACGCCATGCACACCGACGTCACGGCATCGTTTCTGGGGAACTTCAGTGCAGCGGAGGCTCTCGTTTTCAAAGAGAACATGATTTGAGGGGCAAATGAAATTCAGATTCATAATGAATAGAACCAGAAAGAGAGTTTCAATTGAAGCTGCACTCTGCGGGACTGTAAAAGAGCTACCAGCCTATATTTGACAGCCAAGGAAAGTCATCATCTGAGAGTAGAAAGAGAGAGAGAGAGAGAGAGAGAAAAAAATCAAGGCGCTGACAGAAAGACAGAGGAAGAAAGAGAGCGAGAGAGAGAAAGAGAGAGAGAGAGAGAAAACGCAGATTTGATATAAATGAAGATGGAGGGAAAGTGCAGATGAGCCCAGACACGGGTTTTCTGACTGAGCATGAGCTTACGTGATCTGTACAGATCAAAAGAGGGCAAGTCTGGGAAAGAAAGTTTGCCTCCGCCTGCGTAAGTCCACGCCGTCGCCGGGTGATTGACAGGCCGGGCCGGGGCTACACGCTGACCTGCGGAATTGAAGGATTTAAAAAGGAGGTGAGGAAACTGTCAGAGGGTTACTGTGAAGCATGTGTCATATTTCCAAGGCTCCGAGATCTTTTTTTTTTTTGCGTCGTCTTTTAAGAAAATCCCCTCCCCCCCCCGCCCCTCCACCAACCTTCAACTCTATTTATCCTGGCGCTCTTATTCTTTTAACCTCCCTCGGCTTTCATCTCCTCGCTTGGTCTAACTCTGACTTGACTTTTCTCCCTTCAGTCCTCTGCCACCCTCCTCTCCCCCTCTCATCTCCCACTCCGACAGCTCCTCCCCTCTTGTCTCCTTTCCTCGCCTCGTCTCTACTCTCCTTTCCTCTTCTGTTCTCCTCCTCTCCTTTTGTTTCCTTTCCTTTCATCTCCTCATCTCGTCCCCTTTCTTCTCCTATCCTCTCCTCTCTTGTTTTCTCCCCCATCTCCTCGTCTCCTCTCCTTTCTACTCCTCATTTCATCTCCTTTCATCTCCCATATTCTTCTCCTCTTTTCTTTTCCTCTCTCCTCGCCTTTCCTCCCCTCCTCTCCTGTGTCTGTCTCTCTCTCTGCTGTCAGTCAGTGGAGGGTAAATAAAGGGGAGGTTATGAGGGCCATCCTGTCTGAACCCCATCCATCACACTGCCACTTAATACCCACAGCTGTCACTGTGTGTAAGTGTATATATGTGTGAGTGTGTGTGTGTTGGTTGATCTATTTAAAGCTGCTACGGTACGTGTAGGATTTTCCAAATAGTACATAATTTGATGAAAGGTTACAAAAAATGTAACTGTTGTCTCTGCTGAAAGTGTTAGTTAGTTTGAATTATCATTCACTGTGTGTGTGTGTGTGTGTGTGTGTGTATGCACGCATTCCTGCATATATGTGTGTTTGTGCATGTGTGTATGTGTCTGCCTTAGTGTGTTTTGTGCAAGTGTGTGTGTCTGTGTTTTCATGCACTTGTGTATCGGGGTGTGTGTGTGTGTGATTGTGCAGTATATTTACATGTGTGTATCTGTTCCTGTATGTGTGTGTGAGACAGTGTGTCTGTGCACTCACATGTTTGTGTGTGTGTGTGATTATGACTGTGCCTGTATGTTTTCTGTGTGTGTGATCCTTTGTGATGAACCTGCGTGCCCGCCTCTGTATGTGTGTATGTATTTGCAGCATGTTTTTGCATGTGTATTCCTGCATGTGTATACGCGTGCATTTCTGTGTGTGTGTGTGTGTGTGTGTGTGTGTCTGTGTGCTCCACTCACTCCTCCAGCCCTCTCTGACTGACAGTGAGCGGTAACACCACACATGTTTTCCCACAGAGAATCTTTACGTGTCTGAACAGACTGGATCTGAACATTATCACACACACACGAACACACACTCAATCTGACAGAGAGCAACAACACAGAAACAGCAGCACATGGATTCTAGAGGAGAAATCTTCTGTTTGGGACAAGGAAAGTACCCAGCAAGCATTTGCAGGTAGCAGCAAGTTCAGTGCCAATCCAAACAAGCACAAAATGATCATTGATATCATGGTGGGATAAAGATACTGTATATATATGGGTTTGACTGATGTGTGTTTTTGAAGGTCAATAACGATACCGATATTTTTAGACTACTGATAGGTAATATTTTGTGCTGATATTCAGTATCTTTAAATTTGACCAAAAATAAGAATGATTCAGTGTTTCCTCCAGAATTTTACTATTAGCAGCGTAGAAAAAAAAGCCTCTGAAACAGCATTTAGACACTAAAACTCTCCATTGAAACCCAGACTGATCAAATTCTTTTAGGCTTATAAGCTCTTTAAGGCAGGGAGACCCACCACACATATTCAATTGTGGAAAAATGGGATACATTAGGCCTTTAAATGATGAATTAATCTACAAGGAGACATTATTGAACAATTAAATAAATAAATAAAATGTGCAAATTGCATTAAATTGCATTGCAGGTTTTACAGACTGTTTTTCTGTACCTGTGGTCAGGGAGGAACCTCCATCATATCAGAGGTGGATGAGAAGACATGATATTTGATATTTAATAGAAGGCTAATATCGGCTCAGTATATCGGCAGTCTAAATTGATATAATTGTTCAGATAAAATTCATATTACGACAGCTTTGGAAACTAAGTGATACCAGAAACTAACTGATGCCAGGGTATTGATCGTGAACACACAGCACACTGAGAAAGATGATGATCAGCTAGTTGTTTTTTTTTGTGAAATCAAACTGCTTGCAATGACAAAAAAATGATCCGCTGTTTTCGCTGAGGAAAACTTTGAAATGTGGAGGGACTGTTGTGTCGGGACACACAGCGGTGAGGCCTTATGAATTATTTGTGGCCTATAAAAAAGGAAGTAAATTTTAAGTGTGGAGTTTATTGGAGAGGCTTGTTGGGTCTGCCTGGGTTAGCACTGTCTGCATCGCACACACACTGCTTTGTGTGTGTGTATGCGTCTGTGTGTGTAGCTGGGAGGTTGAGTGTATGTGCGTGTCTGTGTGTTTATGAGTGGGTAAATGGATAGGTGTCTGTGTGTGTGAGCGTGTGGCTGGGTGGTTGTGTATGAGTGTGTGTGTGTGTGTGTATGTGTGTCTGCAGGTATGTGTGTGAGTGGATGTACAGTATGTTGTGTAGGTGTGTGGAGGTGGGTGGGTGTGTGGTTGAGTGTGTGTGTGTGTGTGTGTGCATACAGCATGGCAATTTATTTGGATGAAATAGTGAATATAAGTTGTGTATTAAATTAGCAGAATAAGCCACATGATCTCTCTCTCACACACACACACACACAGCTGTAGAACTGAATGGCACTAGCAGACTAAACCCTTCCTCAGATAAAAGCGCAAAATCCAGGAAGACTTTTTTTTTTTCTCACAAAGCCACCGCCGCTGAAATGAAATATGTCAAGCGGAGCTGATTGATCCAAAGTGTTACCCAATCCATCTGTGGATAGTGCCGCACTACAAAGAGCAAAAAGACCGGGACGGTACCGCTCGGCATAATAGTGCGGCGGCGTATCAGCGCGCGGGGGGGGGGGTGTAATATTTCACCGTGATAGGTAGGAGAAATATCCGCCGCAACCGTCGTCCCCACTGTGGCCAAATGTGTTTAGTCAGACGCTGGGGGCCCGAGGAACAGCCTCTGGTGTGCGGTGTTGGCTGTCAGAACCCATCTCCTCCGCTCTGTAGGCAACGGTCCTACCGCTGGGAGGCTTCATCTCATCAGCCGCAACCTTAAATCCGAGAATCTTATTTACACCGTTTACAGGCTCGAAAAAAAGAGCTGGCGATGTACTATTGGATATCCATTTTCCTCCGATAAACTCCGCTGGTGGCAAATGGCGCGCGGCCCCGCTGGTCGGCGTCTTGCGCTCCTTTAATTGGTTTTCGATCAGCGATTGTCACTCGCAGAAGAGCTCTCTACCTGCCAGACGTATATACGAAGTACCTGCCAATTAGCCTCCTCCATTGATTCAGAGGGGGGGGCTTAACTGGAGTATTAAGTAAAAAGCATTTAAGGGGGATTTTTCAGAACACTGCTTTTTGGACTTTGCGACTGCGGGCTAAAAATGCTATAATTGGTACTCGGCTCTTGTCTCAGTGGGATGTAAACGGCAAGAAAAAAGAAAAAAAAGAAGAAATCTCTCATTTGTTAATCAGCTCACAAGGCTGCTAGAAAAACTGCAAGCGCTTGTTTGATTGCTGGAAACAAAAGTGGCTATCAAACACGAGCGCGAGGAGGGGAAAACACAGGATTAAATTGAATTCCGGTGATGGGAAAATGGAACAAAATGCTTTGACAGTGCTGAGGGCCTTCGCAGCGGAGCGTCAGCGGCATTGTCGGAGGATCTGGGGTTGTGTGATTAGATCTGATGTTTGCACTTGTTCAAGATCAAGAGCCGTCCTCCACGCTTTGTTAACAGCGAAAAGCAGAACAATAATCTCAAACAGAGTGGCGCGGTGCATTACACAACACTTGTGCCAGTAAGATGTGCCAAACAGAGAGCGGGTCCCAAACTGATCACTCCGTCAGCTTCGCCCTGAGAACGTCTGAAGTGTAAAACCTCAAAGGACGAAGAGGGGTCGAAGTCTATCATTTAAAGGGGCCCTGTTATAGGAATTCAAATTTTCCTCTATTGATATGCATATATGGTCAAAAATGATTAGGAGTAGGAGACAATGTTCAAAATTTATGTTGTTTGTTTGTTAAATTTAAAGTTATTGCATTTACAAATATCCATCCTTTTTTCCAGGCAGTTTTCAGACTAACTCCTGTAAACGCATCACAACTTGACTCGGCCCTGATTGGCTCCCCTCGCCGAAGCATTACTGAAATCCGTCCAATCAGGCCAGTTTGCAACATTTGAACTAGAGAGCCTCCACTCAGCAGGTTTACCTCATTTGGAGGAGCTGCTGCTGTCGGCCAGTCAGGGTCAAGTACTGTGAGGACTTCAGGACTTCAAATTAATTCAATAAATACCATTGAGAACCCCTGCTTTACAGCTTTCCCATCCACATTATCCAGAGTGGATTCATTGTTACCGCATTAGCCCAATAAAAGCAGCTCTCTCTCTCTATCTATCTATCTATCTCTAACTCTCTCTCTCCCTGGTCGCTCTCTGCCCTCCGGTTACCCTCTCTACACCTCCTCCCTCTCTCCTTCCGTCCAACTCTTCCTTTTCCCCAGCGTTGTCCTCCAGATCTGTCATTAGCCCTGGATGGGATAAAGCAGGGGGGAAAGACCTACTGGTCCAAACTCCTAACTCCAAGTCCCATCACGTCCAACTGGACGACTACCAGCAGGCTACTGGCCACGCAGTGGGACAAATTTACCCGAACCCCAGTTGCATTGGTGCACACTGGAAATCAGACTGCTGTTTCTCCAGAAAGAGAGTTAGAAATAGAGAGGAGGAATCAGAGAGAGGGACAGTGCTGCAAAATAAAGTCATTTTTGTCTTCTATCCAATCTTAAAAAATTGAGAAAAAGTGAGAAATTCTGCCAAAGGGGTGAGAAAATTCCACTTGTTTCCAATGCAGGTTCACTTGTTTTCTACCAAAAAAATCTTGAAACAAGGCAGATCACTTCACTAGAATCAAGAAAATGACACTAAAATGGCACTTGTTAAGACGGATATTTTAGCACTGAGATAGACTTTGACTTTTGATGTTCTTTAATGAAGACATCACAACAAAACAGGTTAAAATCACCTTAAAAGTAGGGCTGAACGATTTTGAAAAAATATCTAATTGCGATTATTTTGACTGATATTGCAATTGCGATATGATTTGCGATATTAGAGGGGATGATCATTTTTACATCATTATTCTCATTTTCATTGAAAAACGGATTAAAATGATTATGGTGTGATTTTTGCGGGGATCTGTACATTTAAAATGGTATTTTGACACACATTTTGCCTTTAACAAATATTGCGCCTCCTGCGATTTGAAAATTGCAGTAGGCCATATTGCGATTTTGGTAAAATTTCGATTAATTGTTCAGCCCTACTTAAAAGTGCACAAAACTCCCACACAGACCTACACACTCACTTACACACACACACACACACACACACACACACACACACACACAGCCAACAATATCAATATTTAAAGCGCCGGCAGCCCTCCCCGGTACAATCAACATTTAAATACAACCAGACCCACTTCTCCCAGCGTACATATTGCCTTGCGCAGTCCCCAAACATTCATAAGTGTGACAATATAATTTCTTAAAGGGAAACACATGCGCAGCACCCTAAGGCGCGCAGAGACCGTCCCATCCCTAAATCAGTGGCTCTCCCCTGCCTAGCGCCTCCACATGAGGTCCCTGCTGTATGTTCATGCCAAGAGAACGAAGAAAAACAAATCACAAACTGGCTGTGTACTATACAGAGACCCATAAATAACACAACATAGGGGTTATTCATAAAACTCACTATGGGCTGGGACTGTCACAGTAGAGTTTTCTTATTCGGAAGCGATTCATAAAAGCACAGAAAATACCACCTGCTCTAGTGAGAAGGTATATTGAGACTGACATGGTAATTCATGTTTAAGAATCAGAAAATACTGATACTCAACGTGGGTATCAGTTGGACAAGGTGTGACACTCGCCATACTTGAGCCTAAGTGAGTTCAAATTGGATCTTGTAGTTTTTATCATGATAATGGAGAGCAAAGATCAAGCAAAATTCCCATAAATCTGTCTGGAAGCCATATCTAGAAAAGTCATATCAGGGGAGCCAGAGGTGGGGACTCGAGTCAGACTCGAGTCACAGTTTGAATTGCTTGAGACTTGACTTGATGCATGAAGAGAAGACCTGAGACATGACTTGACTTGGGTTCTGATGACTTGGGACTTGACTTTGACTTGTACTTTGATGACTTGAAAAGGTTTCTAAAGTCTTGACTTGAGATCTTGTGTTTGTGTAAATGACTTAGATTGAAAGTGATGAGATTTGTTCCACCAGACGACTGAATTTAAGTTTAGACTTGGGACTTGACTCGAGACTTGAGACTGACTAGGGACCTGAGCAAAGTTGACTTGGTCACACGTTTGAAGGGAGCATTCAGGACCAATGTTCCCTCTAAACTTATAGTTTGCTGACCTACGTCAATGTGTTTGGACATTTTGGTGGCAAATAACATTGGATGGCAGGGGCTTTGTCATAGTTTAGAGTTTAGTGAACTGACGCCCCTGGGTCTCAGACCAAAACATGAGCTTTTATGAACAACCTCCCATGTCTTTTCCAAACGATTTTGCTTTATGTGCCACTACCTCTTCTTTTAAAACACAGAGTTCTGCTGGGGGGGAATACTGGCCTTCTCTGACATATCCAGAGAGGACATTGATGTGGAAAAAGTCTATTTTAATCTTTTCAATGTCACAATTGTTAAAGCCAGCTGCCACTGAAACGCTATCAAAAACAGACAAAGGAATTCCCAAACACGAAACTCTGTTAGGTACAACTGAAATAGGTTTAAGAAGACTTTAAAGAAGACACCCTTCCCTTTGTCTAATATAAGTTTTGTGTTCGAGAAGTTCTTTCTATATTTTTGAAAGATTTTAAGACTCAATACTTGATTAAACGACTTAACATGAACGCTTTTTACAGTATAGAAAAACCCTTAATAACGTGTGAAACTGGTGGTATCACATACTGTACCTTTTGACCCCGTCAAAGACTTTAAGAGCTCATGAGATGGAACATCGAGGCGTGGCTGAAGAAGAGGAGGTAAGAGCGAAGTGGAGATCGGTACAGCACTTAAAATCATATCTGACCTTTTTCAAATGTTAAAGCTAATTGGGAGAGCTCAGAAAGGGTACGCAATATTCCAAAGGTCAGCCGCTGTGACACTGAGACCTGAGAGCAGGATTACGCTTGCTGTCATAACCTTGCGGAGAGAATGTCTCAAGCCGCCGGACGATGGTTTCTCACAAGTTTCAGGGAGAAACATTATTACTTTTACCAGTAATGATGAGTAGTATAACAAATTGCTTTTTCAACTTCTGTGATAATATTTTGGTTACATTTGTTATTGTAACCCATGTTAGTATCAAGCGCATCTTTGTGGACGGTCCCTCTGTGTTTTGGCAACGGCCCCTAGGGGGAACACATGGTCTTGTGAATAGTGCGGATCTCTCTCACTTTCTCTCTCTCGCTTGAGGAGGATTGACGTTAAGTTAAAAGAAAAGTTTTGAAAGAAGAAGTAACTGATGACTGGCGATTTTTCTTGACGTAGAAGAGAGCTGGATCTGTTAATTTGGAGTTGCGAGCAGAGGTGAGTGTATAAACTTGCTATGGCTAACTGGCGAATGCTAGCTTGTTTTGTGATGATGCAAAAAGTTAAGTCAACCAGTCAGGATAACAAAGTCAAAACCATTTAATGGGGTTATATAGTAATGAGTTCATGCTGTTTAAATTGTTGGTTGACATTTTGAGATACATTTTGAGGTAAAGGAAATTTGTTGAAATGTTTTATGGACAGAATGTGACTGAATGTATGGTACTCTGTGCTCTTCATCATCGCTAAAGTTAGCACCAGATGTTTTCCCTATAATGCGGATGAACTCTCGACTTGTCCACGAGTGCTAGGGGAAGATGTTTCATTTTTTTCCTTGAGTGCACTCAACATTAGGAGACTGTTTTTTTGGGTACCCATTTTTATTTAGTTTGTTATTTTTATTATATGCTTGAGAGAACATGGTCAATTCAAGATGTTTTACCATTACTGAGCATTTGAGGAAAAAAATGATAGAATACATCTAAATTTAACTTGAATTATCCAAAAACTAGATTCCACCTCCATCCTGAGTCATGTTACTCATACTATTAATTAGTTGTCATCGTCTCATAGTGAGCTAACCTAAATTAGAAATGGTAGAACAGTTGACTTTCTCTGGGTGGAAGTATTCCCACCACTTTGATTTTATCCAGTAAAAGGCCGACAAGAACTTTGGACATCAACGCTGTTTGGTTTCCTGATCATTCAGACAGAAGCGCTCAGGTGACGAAATTGACTTATCCTGATTTTTGATGGTAAGAGAAGATAAGGAAAAGTCATATAACGCTCAGTGTAATGAATTACTGCTCCCAGGGAGTAATAATCCAAGTAATACCTTTGAAATGAGTAACGAGTCATGAGTGCTATATTACTTTTCATTGGCGTGCCCAACACTGTACTGTTCACATCTCACTGAAACGCCAGTGTACAAACTGTTCAAATTTCAATAAAAATCTTGTATTCCCACTGACTCTAAAAGTAGAATAGGCGCAGTACGAATATGTTCAATCAATATTATTTCCCTCCACACCATTAAATTGTGCTTCATTTGCAGTGAAAAGAGTTCCTTTCTCTTTTATGTCCTAACTATGAAATCCTGCCTGCTGCAGAACAAGGTAACTAGAGGTGGGATTTCTCTGCAAGGCCACAGGAGGATCATGAATAGTGTTTAACCGCTCCAGCTGTTGTACGGTGGTTAGTAAAGCAAGTACGCCTTTTGAGAACTGGGAGAACTGGAGTGATAGCAGAGCTCCAAAAAAACAAAACGAACCAACGAACCGTCAACTGGCTGCTGACAGATGGAAGGACAAACAGACAGACACCTGCTTATGTTTATGCCTGCATATGCACAGGGAAAGATATTTATTATATATATTTGTTTTCAGAAGCAGAAACGCAGAAGCAGATGCCTGCATGCACACACCTCATATGGCACGGCTGCATTGTATTAGTATACCTGTGAGGACTTTCCATGGACTGCATTCATTCTCTAACCCCCTATCCCTATAATTTAACATGGGGAGTATCTGGCACTTGACCGCCATGAAAACCAGAATATAAACGAATCACCGAGATTGGATACAACTGGACGGGTTTGTAGTGTTTGAATGAGGCCACGGAAATAGCCTGAAAACTTACATTTAACTCGTTTGTGAACAGATTCGTGAACATATCCTGCTTTTAACACAATAAAGCAGTAATTGGTCCGTTGTCATTTTGCATTTCTATACTTGGTTTACACTGAAATTAGTATTTAAAAATTAAAGTAGATCCGGTCTCCCAAACAGGAACTATCTCTCCTAATTGGTATCCCTCCACTATGTTCTCTTCTATCAATAAAAATGCTATTTGGCGAAATTATGTTCTAAAACATTGGACCCACAGTCAATTGAGAATCAAAGTAACGGGATCTGTTGTTGAATCTGTTCACGAACGTGTTAAATGTCAGTTTTCAGGCTATTTTCGTGGCCTCATTCAAATGAATGGGAAGTAAAAATCTGAATGCTACAAACTCGTCCAGCTGCATCCGAACTTGGTGATTAGTTTATATTCTGGATTTCATCGGGTTTTCATCTGGGTTTCATTCGGTCAAGTGCCGAATAACCCCCATGTTAAAACGAATTTGAATATTGCTTTAAGAGCGAAATAGAAAAGTGTCACCTAGACAGCAGTGAGCAAGCTCTCTATCCAGAGAAAGCTGGACTCAACAACGATGGCTGAACCTCTCCACCACCAGCAACTAAGAGAAGAAATCTAGTTTTGCCGATGACACCTTACATGAAGTCCACAAAATTCAAAGTTACCTCTCACTGCCACTTGGGGCCGCCAATGTGTGATATTGTCTTGTGCAACTTCAACCCTAAACTAAATCTAATCCTAGCTCTAACCTTAACCCTAATCCCAAATCCTAAATTTAAACTAGCCCCTTGTAGTCACTTTGAAGGATTTTCCTTTCTTTCCTTGTGAACACATTCGGTCCTCATAAGGATAGACGGACCCTCCTATACACACACACACACATACACGCAGACACCTGCAGGCTTTATCAAAAGCACTCTAGCTCAGCAGAAAAATACAATCTTGGGAAAATAATTGGCCTGACACACACATACACAACGAGATGGACGGGGTGGAAAGAACAGTGAGCTGCTGTCAATCAATCAGCGAGAAAACAACGTCAACTGCGCGAGAAGGGCAAAGAGGTCTTGTCAGAATGAGAAAATAAAACTGTTTGCCAATGGCAAGGTGGTCTGGCAGAATCTTAAATATGCAAGAAAGCCTTCCACTTCAGGATCAAACGCACAATGCGGTTAAAGTGCACGCAGACAAACAGCATTCTCTGGGAAACTTCCATGCATCAAGGTACTGTACGTTGTTACGGGGCTTACCTGGAACAAAGCTCCCCTGCACCACCTCTTTGTACGCCCACCATCCTTCGTGAATTTTCGGCGGATTCGGCTGCGCTGTGAGGTGAGGAGAAGAAACACAGAACAGGCACATCAATCACTCGCATCCAAAAATTCAGACGAGACGGCAAAAAAACATACACCCGTCCCGCTGCGTTCAGTCGCTCTCGAGCTGAAACGGCGCAGTTTTTTCCACCCTCATCATTTCCAGACGCCCCGCTAACCTTCTCAGCGAGAGGCCTCTGCAAACACGTAGTCCCCGGAGACCGCCTCGGAGCAAACAGGCCTCCGATTGGAATCTCAACCCCTCTTTTTCCGTCCACCCATCCTCTCTCTTTCACAAACACACACACACACGCACACATGTACACACACAAACAAACTCCTCTGTGCTTTGACTCCCCAGGCATTAGTATGGAAATGCGTTCTGTCATGTTGTGTGAGCTGTGGAAGAAAGCCCCAGATTAGAGCAGGGTGGTACAGTATAATTGAGGTGACTAAGCAAAGGTCCCGCTACAAAGGGAGGGTTGCGACCGAGAATTACCCACCGAGCCTTCGGGATATTGCTTTTTACACCTCAACTTTCTTTTTTTTTTCCCTGTTCATTCACCAGCCGTGCAAAGCGAGGCTTAATAGAGGGGCTAGAGGTTGCTGTGCCTTGCCTGTCTTTAATGGAAGTAGAGGTGGCCGAACAAACCGCCACCACCATCCCCCCCACCACACACACACACACACTACCCCCCCACCCCGAACAGCCATGTACCAGCAGCACTGGAGAGTGGTTCAATTTCAGAGTGGGTGGGCCGGCTGGACATGGTGGTCCGAAAAAGGCTATTTTCTTCGAGGGCAATCTCCGCTCCGAAAAGCCGAAAAGGGGGCTGCATAGCAGCTGGCCTCCCACGAAAAATGGATCTTTGCAATCCTGTTTGTCGAGTTGTTTCTCAAAATGATAGATTGCTTCTCCCGTTTCGATGTAAAATGAACTTGAAGTAAACACCACCTTTGATCGGAGCGTGTCTAAATCACTGCGGTGGCCAATTGAACAACAATAGCGAAGTCGGAGTTTCCAAACCATTAGAGGGAGCCTGGCCCCCTGCCCAGCTCTGCTGGACCCTGGCAAAACTTTAACTTCCACCGCTTGAAAATAAACAAGATCATTTATGTGTTGAACTTTTCTTTGTGATAAATTTACAAAAAAATTCAGACTCATCCTCTAGCATCACAGTTACTAAAAGTGCTACGTGTAGCATTTTAAACATCAATATACCATTGTCAAATTAATTGTAATATTTTTGTGTAATTGCCATAAAATAGAGACCACGATTGGGATGATTGGTAGCCTGATTGGTACACTGCAAAAAAACATTCATCTTAACAAGTCATTTAGTCTCATATTCAGCCTTCAAATCTTATTTCTACCAGTGAGGAGAGATAACTCCACTTGTTTCCAATGCAGCTTCACTTTTTTTCTAGAATTTTCTAGAAATGAGTGTCAGTCTGTTGAAACCAGTCAGAATAAGGCAGATCACTGCACTACTTGAAACAAGCTGATTTGCATTGGAAACAAGTGAAATGATCTAACCCCAATGGCAGATTTTTTCACTTGTTTTAAGAAAATTACGATTTTACAAGAAAATGTAATAACTCTATAGCAGTCAAATGAACATAGCATAGCAATGTAGTAAAACAGATATTTTGCTATATGGTTAGCTATGTAATGCATTGGAATTACATGTCTAACCTTACTGTATAGATTAATAGGGAACATAATGATGGTATATACCACTTTATCGGCCATGGAATTCTTTCATTATGACTTATGAAATAAAACCTCAGGAGTGAGAAAAGCAATGAGGGGTCAGAGTGAACAATAGTATCTATTGTGTACAGTGCTGCTTCAGTGTGTGTGTGTGTGTGTGTGTGTGTGTAGTGTGTGAGAGAGGCCCTTGGGATCCCAGCTACTGTAAGTAATAATATAAAGGAGATTTGGAGGCCTGTGGACATGATCCTCTTACAAGCTGCTGACAACAATACAGATAATAGTTCTCTCTCTCTAGCCTCTCTTTCTCTCTGTGCATCTGTACTGTAATGTATTATAACATAGCTGCTGTCTCTAACCAAAAAAAAGAATAAAACATACTTTCTGGATTGATATTCCCATCACTTTTATATGTGTCTGCTTAAAGGACAATTCTAGCGTGATTGGAGCATTAGCATTAGCTGGAACATTAGCTATTGGTTTAAAATGTTATTTTGGAGAGGAAAACACAGAATGTGTGCATTAATATGAAACAGTGACCGGAACTTCTTTCAAAATGTAAAAGTTTATTGCGTGATATTTGCGTTCTGATGCAACTTTGCAAAACGCGATTGTCAGCTTCTCATTCAGAGTGATGGATTACATTAACTAAACGAATTTTAAGTCTCTGGACTTGTTATCTATGCCATTTGAAACTGGATGGGAGCGAATGAGCCTGAGGGTATGGCAAAATTGATTTAAAAATAGCTTTAATCATGGTGCATGCATGTAAAAACTGTCACAATTAACATTAAAGGGATGGAAAATGAGCAAAAATTGACTGCAAACCATTTGCATCACAATTGGTTTTAGAGAGAGTGGTACTGAAATACTACACTGATGAATAACATTACATAACATAAAATGAAACTTTAATGGTCCCTGTGGGCAATAATAGCACTAGGATACAGAAGAAAAAAGAAAAAAACAATAACAAAAAAACACAACCAACAGTTACAACACTTTAATATATTAGTAGAAAGTATGAAAATAAATTAATTACAGCACTTATGCAGGATGTACAAAATAACAGCAGTAGAGCATATTGTGACAAAGAAAACGAATGAATCTAAAACAATATACTAAAAACAGGAAACATATGGCGTATGAAAATAAATGATAATCAGGCTATCAAAATAAATGCAACATATAACAAATTAGAAATCTGAGAATAGGATGCCTTTCGGATACTACTGAAGGTTCGATCTCTTTTTTTGTTGAGATGCAGGCACGTAATCCTGTAGGTTTCTATTGTAGCTGATAGGAAGTGGTAGCAACTTTGCCTACAGATGAGACATAATCACATCCTGTGGTTCATCAGGAGAGAGAGAGAGAGAGCACGAGAGAGAAAAAGAAAGAAAGAGGAGCAGAGCAGCACAACAAGCACCGTCCCATTTCTCACAATGTCTGGCCGTGGCCCCAAAACACACTTCCTGACATCAGCAGAAAGGAAATGCCTCCAATCTATAAAGGGAAATGCAGACGAGACTCTGCAGGAGGTGGGTGGGGGGGTTTGGAGGGGGGGAGGGGGGGTGCAGTGAGAAAAGTAGGCATGGAGTGGAGGATGAGTGCGGCGGAAAATGATGGATCGCCACTTTCTGGCTTCCGAGTCAGACAGCGGTTATCCTATAGGTAGAATACGGTGAGACGTCTAATCTATTGATTAATAGAGACGTGCGCGAAGTGGCGGATGAGGGTACGCCGCATACTGATAAGGTATTAGGAAGTATTAGTTCGGCTTTTAAGGAATACGCCTCCCTTTCACATGTTAATATGACCTTTTCCCCCAAAGTGAAAACCAATTAAAAACTGTCTGAACTGTGGGACGTCTAACCAACACCTACAAGCCCCTTAAGGACGAGTCACAATGAGTCACCGGATGGATACAGGCGAGTCACAAAATTCATTACTGAGTCAGTGTATGTTTCACTTTGTTATGGCCAGACCGTTTCCAAAACTTCAAAGTTACACTAGGTAATCCTTAGGTGAGTATCGAGTCGTCGCTTGTGTCCTTGAGGAGAAAGTTCCTCTAAAGTTGTCTTGGAGAGAACGCACTTCTCGAGAGAGAGCGAGCATGTTCCAGTTTGAGATGGACTGTGTGCATGACATCAATTAAGATGCACAGTTATTCATTTTCCCATCTGCTTCAAGCAGCTCTGCACTACAGACTTTAGCGTTGTTGGGACGTGATATGTCTTTCTCACAATGAATCTTGGGGCTTTCAAGATACCATCCGATGCATCCTTGATGTTTTGTCCAACTTCTGGGGTCTTTATCCTCCCTCCATTCTTAGTGTGCTTTTGTTTTGGAAGCGTACTTCAGCTGATATTATGTCAAACACTTAAAGTAAAGTCACATTTTCACAATCGAAGTGTAAGCTAGCTAATTAGAGCAGAGCTCCAACAGAAATGTCTAGTGAAGAGGTAATATATCACCATGCTATACCCTGGAATAATGATACTGCTTTGTCATTCGCTTTTTTGCCTTGAGAACGAGGCTTTTTAGCCTTCTTAGCTTAAATGTCATGCAACGCTGGTTGGTCGCTTGTACTACATTTATGGCTGCTTGTGCTTCATCATTGAGCAATTGAAAATTGTCCTCTCGAGGGTTGCCGAGATTTTTGGATTCTAGAAAAAACGAATGAGATTTTTGGATCCTGTTGGCCAATTGTTCTGTTCTTTAAATGTGTGAAACAATGTAAGTAGAAATTACAAAGTTATTACATATTTTAATGCGTTACTGAGGGGGTGTTGGGAGTCAATATTCCAGTGGAAGGAGAATTTTGATTCCAAAACAGAGTACAGGCTGAAAAGTGAGTTTTTAAAGCGAGAACTCTCAACACCTGACAAAGTAATCGTTGAGTTATTAGTATTGATCAACGACTATCAACCCCCTGCAGATATATTATGGTCTTTTTGTGCTATGGGACAGTAAAAATCTCTCTTGTTGCACCTTTAATATGGAAGCGTCTTGGTGGAAAGCTATACAAATGAGCTACGTTTTTGTGAGTTTGTTCCCAACAGGCAATGTGAAGTGATCAGTTGGTTAAACATGAGGCTATTGATTTCCCTTAGAACAAGGGCCAAGTAACCAACAATCAAATAATCAAGTAACATAATCAATGATCTCCATTTTAAACAAAAACCATTTTAATCCCGGTTTCACTGGACTGCAGCATCAGTGCAGGTTTGGAGTGCGATCTGTCTCTCTAAGTCTCTTGACAGTAAGTATAGATGCACACCGGCTGGGCTTGGCGGTTTCAAACCCAGTCCTCTTGTCAGTTCTATCCAAACCACATACTTTAGATTGCAAGTGGAGTAAATGTGCATTTTGTGTATTTGTCAGCCTGTTATGATGTCAGCAACGTTGACCTTTACACAGGCCCATTTGGCTGTCTCCGCTGTAGGCGGACAATAAAACGGTAAGAGCTGACATCTTTGTAATGCTGTGGCAGTGGCAGTATGTTGACATGAGGTGGGTCATTTGATTCAAGCCTCGGAACAAGTTGATTTGCATTGGGAACAAGTGAAATTACCTAACCCCATTAGATTTTTTTCACTTGTTTTGACAAAATAAGACTCAATACTAGACTAAATGAGTTGCTAAGATGGATAATCATGGCAGTTCAACTAAATTCAAATCTAGAATAATTGCTGCCTTTAATGGTACTGACAATCAGGCAAGTGTAGAGAACTTGGTCACTGATGTTTAATTTGCACTGCTTCCTTATAGAGGCTTGATAAATAGATTTAGCTTACTGAACAGAACCAATCAATCCAAATCTGAATGATCTTTAAACGCCTTTGGGACGTTCCCCATCCATCCCCCATTCCCAAACAACGACTTGCTTTGCTGTAGTGTTGTTTTGAAATGAGAAGGCTCCTCTAAAGTAAAGCCGTATGACGGATCTAGTTGGCCACAGCCTCTTACTGACCTGAATCCCATTTAGCAGAGCACAGGCCTATTTCATCCTCGTACTTAGGAGTCTGGCAGCGTTCAGCCAGCCCACGCCACCTCCCATAAAGGCAAAGAGAGACGCTGTAAATAAACAGTTCATTTTCATATAATATCCAAACTCTTCCATTAATATTCAGCGCGGGGCAGAGGCAATCCTGAAGCCCAACCATGCAGAAAGAGAGAGGGAGGGAAAGACGGAGGGATAGAGAGAGAGGGAGAGAGAAAGACGGGGGAGGCGGAAGAGGAGGAGGAGGAGGACAGGTAAATAACCAGACAGCAGAGATGGGGAGAGAAAGAGGGAGGAAAGAGAAGGAAAGTAGCAGACAGATTGGAAAAGACACTGAGACAAAACTGAGAGTGGCAATGTGCGTCCATAAATGAAACTTGACCTTGCCAACAGCTGTGCTTACTGACTTATGAGACAATTATCTCTCACCGAGCTCCTATTGGTGCCTCCCTTTAATGGCCCCAGCTGTGTGCGTGTGTGTGTGTGTGTGTGTGTGTGCCAGGTCGCATTTGCCTCTGTGTCAGAGAGTGAAAGGCCCGGGCCCTGAAGACACCCTGAATCAAACCAAAGCATCCACAACTGGTGTCCCAATCTGAAATGCAGCAGGCAATATGCTGTCCCAGTGCAGCTTTGTCTCCATCCGCTGGCTCAGGAGACACTGGTCGCTCAGTGGGACAGGCAGGCAGGACAGTATAGGAGCTATACTGCATCGGAAATCTACCATAACAGGCGAAACTGCAATAAAATGTCCAGATGGCTCTCCTGATGAAATTGCTTGTAGTTAAAAAGATCAAATTCTGTCTTCAGCCTATTAAAGTGGTAATCCGTGAGTTCCTTATTGGCTCTTTTTTTATATTTTGTCTCCATCTTTGGTGCTAAGCGCTCATTGCTGAGGTGTTTCTGCACTGCATTTCCCAAAGATCACCTGTCAATCAGTGTGGCCAATATTGATGTCTTTTTCTTATTGCTGCTCATGCTAACTACCCAGTTCTTCTTCTATGTATTCCAAACAAACCAGAGATGTAAATCACTTCTTGTGTGCCAGAGGATTTTTCCCAGGAAAGACCTACCTGACACCGGGTGTTTAGAACACAATGAATGTCACACATTATTACTTCAAAAACTGCAATATGCAACTTCTAACCTTGAGACAGAAAGTATATTGTTGCCCTTGCCCTCCTCCCCCTCAGTTGGTCAAGTTCCCGCCCCAACACTTGTCACTCATCAAGTTGTCTACCTTGAACCAGCATGTAGCCTGAGGCCGACGTAACCGGCATCTGTAAAGCCACCGCAGGCGTTTAAGAAGCAGGCAGCGAACGCAGCCAATCTGCGATTTAGACAGAAAACAAGCCGATGTTCACCGTATTTTTCGATGGGTCTTGTTTCCCGCATGTTTAGCTTCACTGTTCTTTCTTTTCTTACTGCTTTCCCCCATTGTTGTTGTTGCTGTGTCTTCCCTATGCTGTGGCTGCTACCCTCACCTTGATAGCCACAATCAGCTCATCACTGGCCACGCCCACAGCAAATGGTACACACCCCAAAACATCCCCAACATTATTGTAAAGCCAATTTCAGGGAAACGGGGATTTAGGCATGTACACACACAGGGTCACAGACACAGACAGTGTGATAATATGTAATATATCCTATTTGTTTATTATTTTAATGTCAAAAAGTTGCATATTGTAGCTTTACTATCTCAGTAACTTTATTTAGTTGGTCCTCTCAGCCTGAGCTATGTCGCTGAGAACAACTATAATATCTTGACATAATCCAACATCAGATAAGGGGGAAAAAAAGCAAACTGTCTCACCGCTAATAAGCAAAGTTGGGCCAATAGAGCGGTGTTCTTTTCCGCATCTTATCAGGACGGTGTCAGAGGTTTATTCAGGGGAGCCAGGGAGAAGTGGCTGAGTGTGTGGGGATCGCTGATAACACTGAATCTGACTCCAAGGCTGACAAGAACACTCTCTTTAACACCCCCCCGCCCTTTTCCCCCTCACTTCTTGTCTAAAAGTTTGTCAGTGTTTTCCTTCTACTGAGTGTAGGATGAAGAAGAAATCCATTATTTTGTTTGTGTTCAAAGAGAGGAGCAGGAGAAAGGAGTGCCGAGGCAGAGAAAGGGAAGCATCCATCAATAATTGAAGGGGCTTAAAGTAGGTGAGTACCTTTGTCCTCTTGGGCCTGTGATCCTATTGAGTTGAAAGCCATAAAACCCTCTGTACGCCTGCCAGTGACTAGACACTGTACTTACTACATTCTGTAGCAGCTCAGCAGCAGTCGGTTCTGTCTCGGCACGTACACACACACACACACACACGCATACACGCCGAGCCCAGAATAGTTAAGACAAATAGGGTCCAGTGCGGTGTCCTAACAATAAACTATAAGAACGCAAAGTCACACAAGGATAATTTATCGAAGACCAGGGACACAGTGGAGGGTAAACACACCTAAACTCAATTTACCCACACTTTTATTTGTGGCATGTAGTTTACCCACCGTTTTGACCTGACATAAAACTTCATGACATAAATTCAGAGAATTCAACATAGTAAGCAGTATCAAACTAATGTACACTGCAAAAAAACATCCATCTTAACAAGTCATTTAGTCTCATATTCAGCCCTCAAATCTTATTTTTCCTTAAAGCAAGAGAAAAATTCTGCCAATGAGGAGAAAACATTTCTAGAAATGAGTGTCAATATCTTGAAACAAGCAGATCACTGCACTACTACCAAGAAAATGACACTTGATTCTAAAAAAGTCTTGAAAAAAGTTGATATGCATTGGAAACAAGTGAAATTATTTCACCCTATTGCCAGATTTTTCACTTATTTAAAGAAAATTACGATTTTAGGACTCAATAATAGACTAAATGACTTGTTAAGATTGAGATTTTTTACAGTGTAAGCTGTATGAAGACAGGGCCTTTTAAGAGGGAAAAAGCATAAAATACTAGTTTTCAGAAAATATAATTGATTTTTGTGCATACTGGTGGTTGTTTGCCTCATGATGATCACTGAAGGTCACAGTTTATCCACCTTCTTATTTACCACTACATCACTGCCGAAGACTGTAGCCAATCATGTTTATAATACACTGAAATCCATGCCTCTATATACAGTACAACATTACAGCAATGCAGGCTAGGTTCAGTGGCTCCACCTTTGCATGGATGTTATGTAACGGCATTGGCGTGTCACGAACACATTTTGGGTCACTGGCTCTTAAGGGCCAACGCACAACTCCATTGTGTGGATGCCTGTTTCCAGTCCCCTATAGCTCCATGGGTAGAGCATGGAGCGCGTGCCGCCCGGGGGGTTAGAGCTTCGTTCTCCACCGGGACCGCGTATACTAAAAACGTCCCTATACCCGTGACAGTGTAAGCTAATTTGGATTAAAGAGTTGGCCAAATAGCTTAGCGCTGTGTTAAATGTAAACCCACCGCAGATTGTGTAATCACCAATGCAAATTATTCCGGAAGAAGGGGTGACATGGCGAAACGAACAGCTACTGTAACGGCGACAGAGGGGAAAGTGAAGCCCGGATAAACACTGGCTCTCCGTGTCTCTGTCGCACCCGCCCGCACACTGTAGAACACATTCACTCACTCATTCTCTCTCTCTCTCTCTCTCTCTCTCTCTCTCTTTCTGTCACACAAACACACACACAATATCTATTCCCCTTACAGGACACACATCTGCACAGGATTATCAGATTACCGGCTGGAGATTTGGCTTCCCTGGCAGGGCCTGTGTGTGATGGTGAGTGAATTGGGGCGGCAGGCTGCTGCTGCTGCTATGGCCGCCGTGTACAAAACTGCAGAAAGCGCTTTGCGTTGTCGCTCATGAAAACTCGCTGCCCACCTGCAGCGCAACGCCTCCATACCGCCACCAACACCCCCTTCCTTCCTTCCTCCCTCTCGTCCCGCTTCCTCTGCCTGTCCCTGTTACCGACTTACTCATTTTGCTTTTTCTCGCTTCCCCCCTCACACACACACACACACTTGCCATCCCATCTCCCCATGGTAAATTACAGCTGGCGTGGAGGTCGTCTCACTCCAGCTGGCTGATATAGACTTGAGATTCCTGAGCAGCAGATGTGATGAGCTACGGCTGCATGGGGACAGACAAGGTGGTCAGTCTCACACATACATTCACACATACACATTTGTACTACTATACTTGTGAGGACCTTCCATTGACGACATTCATTCCCTAACCTTAAACGTCACGATTACATAACTAACTTAACCCCTTACCCTAACCTAAACCTAATCCTAATTAACCTAATAATCCTAAACTAATCGTAACCTAGTGGTGGACGGTATAATGTAGAAATGATACACCAGTGGGAATCTGTGCTAAAGGTTAGGTTTTCCCATACTGTTTCTACTCAATGCCCCAGAACAATCTTTGGTTGAATGCGGATGTATTTATGTTGATGACTTATCGTCAAGCAGTTTGTCATTAGTCACAAAATTGCTGAAAACACACTTTACGAGCAGCACCCATGTGCGTTTGTTTATGCAAGTGAAAACACAAGGCTTGAGGGAAGTGAAAGTGAAAGAGAAATGAGAACACCTCCCATTCTCCAACCAAACAAAAGCCAACAACAAAAATGAGGAAGAGATTGTCTAAGAAAAGGGAGCATCCTCTTTCCCATGGACATGGTGTGGTTATAAAAAACAGAATACTATAGAAAACTATCACCTGCAAGCTTTGGTGAGTGACTGTCATTGCCAGGAGAAACAGAATGTTGGGGCGGGACCTAACCCTAAACTAACCTAACCTTAACGTTAACCTTAACCCTTACCCCAACAAAACCTAATGGTAATCCTGACCTTAAACCTAAACCCCCAATCCTAACCTAGCCTCCTGTAGAAGTGAGGACCGACCAAAACGACCTCACTTTGCAAAAATGTCCTCAGTCCAAAGCTCTAAAACTCAAATTTGTGCTCACAAGGATAGCAAAACAAGTGCACACACACACACAGACGGACCAGACGGACGTGTAGAAGTGGGCGGGCAGGGATTCAAGCGGGCACACATTGCAGGCGCCATGTGGCGTTGGGTTTGCAACATGAGACACATCCACTGACCGGGTAGGAGGGAGTGATTGCGGGCGTCCTCGGTAACACAGGAGTTCGCTTAGTGGCATACGGCCAGCTGGTGGAGACACGTGTTATTGTCACGAATTCACTAAAGGCCCCTATCTACCCGGTGTTTTCATCTCCCCCATTTCAATTCCTGAGCTTCCCTAAGGGCACATTCCTCTCAGAAGGTAACGTGTGATTATCTCCCCCAGTCATCGTTCCGCGCAAAATGAGGTGCAGCAGGGAAAACAGTTCGTGGAGCCGCTGATGGGCCTTTCTCCCCTGGCAGTAATCAGCTGTTTCTCCTGCTTTGCCTCGGAAACCAATCGTTTTCAAGTCATTTGTCAGGTGGGGGGCTTTATCGCTGCCTCTACAAGTGTTGTCACGATGATCGAGATCTCCATACTGCTTCGATACCGTTGCAAAGGGTCAAGTTCCATGAAGAATTGGACGTACTTTCAATACTTTCACGAAATGTTCTCTGCGAGCTGAAATTCCATTTTAGCATAGGTTGGAGCATAGGTTGGAGAAGTTAAAACTAAAACTGTCAAACTGTCCACCATGTCTTGAACTGGATCCCAGTCCACCTGAACTGGTAGACAAACTGGTACTGGGAGCCATATCTGGAATTATTTTACCTTAAGAACTGACAAAGACGAACGCCCAACAACACATCAGAACTCTTGTACAAAAGTTGCTACAAAGTCAATGTGGTGACACACTGCTTGATGTTTTTTATGTTTGTTTTTTCATGTTTACCATGGTATTGCAGTAGTATCAAATTTTTACATATTAAACATAGTATTGGCATCAAGCTTGCCAAGGTGATATCTCAAGTGACATTAACTAAGGACAAATTCCTCTTTATGCACAACAAAGGAACATGAAAAGCCATATTCAAATTATGCAGAATAAACTGCATTGTTTTTCACTTGAGTATTTGCATGCCAGGAGAGCAGCATGATAAATAAGCATTAGGCATAGTCATTATTTAGGGGGGAAAAAAATATATGGCAAGCTTTCCTCTGGGGACCAAAGAAAAATTTAAGCCATTCGTTCATTGCTTTTATAACATTTAAATATCTTCTAGTTGGGTTCTAAAATTCATAAAAACCCCTTTATTTGATTTACTTCAAACAAAGGTATTCTTGCCTATACTTCAAGGGGGAGAGACAAAGGAAGAAAAAGAGGAAGATAGGCTTCCCACAGTCATCCAAGAAGTTTCTCAACTGAAAAGAATTTGTGTTGACATTTTGAACTTCAGTCTGTTTATTAGCATCCATTTTGCTGTTGTTATAAAGTATACCATCACATTCAATTTCAGACTACACAAAAACCCTACTTATTAGAAACCAGCTAAGCCTGTCAGCAGCATTGGAAAGCTATTTGGCTACTGTACTCTCAAATTTTTTCATCATATTTTTCTTTAAAAAAGGGGGAAAAATCTGACAATGGAATGAGATAATTTCACTTCTTTCCAATGCAAATCAACTTGTTCCAAGCATTCTCTTCATACTAGTGGAATGATCTGCTTCATTTTGACTTGTTTCAAGAATCTGACAGTAGAAAATTCCCGAAACAAGTTGATTTGCATTGGAAAAAAGTGAAATTATCTCACCCACTGGCAGAATGTTCAACTTGATTTAAGAAAAACAGTATTTTTCAGACTGAATGTGAGACTGAATGACTTGTTAAGATGGACATTTTTTACAGCATATGATCTAAGGTAATGGTGCTGCTGTGTCTACCTGAGGTTTTCTCATGTAGAGAGAGAAGACAGACAAAGACACTGAGAGACAGGCAAAGAAAGAGTCAGAGAGGAATGGCTGGATGCTGTAGTGGAAAAATGTCAACTACAAGAACACTGCAAAAAAAAAATGCCCCTCTTAAATTATTTAGTCTAGTGTTGAGTCTTAAAATCTTGTTTTCCATAAAACAAGTGAAAAAAAAAATCAAACAGAAATGCAAATGAGCACTAGTATCAAATTGTCACTTGATTCAAGCAAATTTGCATTGGAAAAAAGTGAAGTTATATCACCCCACTGGCAGATTTTTTCACTTGTTCTAAGAAAAATAAGAAATAAGACTCAATAATAGACTCAATGATGGATATTTGGTGTGGTGAAGTGATAAACAGAAGGTGATGGGGAGAAAAAAAAGAGAACCGGTTCTTTTGTACCAGTGTGAAGGGATGCGAGGATTTCTGCTGAGATCATGTTAAGGCAAGGCCAAAGTGGACAAAAAAAGTCATTTCTGTGTCTGAACAGATGGAGAATCACGGACAAAACTGTTTACCTGGCACATAATGTCAAATCCTTTATACAATGCTCTTTTGAGCACTTCTAGTCAGGGGAAAGCATACTGCTGCAGGGGGGGAAAAAGATACTGTAATTGAGGGTAAGTGAAAATCGCTTTTCTCAATGTGTGCTCCACAGCACTATAACATAGTCTCTCTCTGGATTTTTGCCATAAAAGAAATAAACTGCAGAAACACACACAGCGAGTCTTTTCAGATTTCGCCACAGCTGGAGTCCAGCGTGAGTCAATACTCTTCTCTCAGAAACGTCTGAGAAATCTAGCTCTTCTGTGTATCTGGTTAGCTTGAATTTTTGATCTTTGATTCGGTCAATATGAGAGCAAAGCCACACTGATCATTTTTATGATCTTAGACAGTTTTGTCAATATTTGTGGGCATGAAAAAATATACTGTATATCCCAAAGCTAGAAACTGAAGAACCAAGGCTCTAATCAGCAAGAAACTCAACCTAGGACTACATCACTGATAGTCAATGGTGCTGATTTCTTGGACTTAATGTTTGAGTGACCTTTTACATCCAAATGACAGTGCATAGCATCCACAGCATCCATAAGAGTGTTATATCTGTAGTTCAAGTTAACCCTATAGAATACCATGTAGGCCCATGTATTGTCATGGTGTCATGGCGTCTAAAATTTTTTTTTACCTCTACTATAATAGATCTTTGTATCAGAGCTATGAGTATGCAGCTGCTCTCCCCATCACCTTGGTATAATTACTGTAAACAAATGAGACCATGGTGGAGATGATTGGTAGCCTCTATCTCACACCAGTGGTATTGTTTGTGCGAGTGTTTCTCCAAATTAGGACTACATTTCCCATAAACCCTGTTGCTTCCTTGAAGATGATGTTGCTTCTTTGGTCAAAGGTTTTCTCTTTGACTTTACTGAAGAGGATCAACATGTTGGAAGTGATTTTTCCATCGGCCTTTCACTCCTTCCACCGTCTGCTATTGCCAGAAACTCTGAAACTTTAGCTCTGTTTGCTCTGGAAGAACAGCGCCCTCTTGCTGTTTTGTGCCATAAAGCAATCCAGCAGATTCCCCGCCAAATCCGACCTGGTGGCACACAATGTAAAATGCAGTGTAGAGGCTGGTAGAGGCTGCTAATCTTCTCAGTGATGGTCTCATTTGCTTACAGTAATTATACTAATGTCTCAAAATTAATGTGGTAATGAATTACTGATATTAAAATGCTGCACATAGCACCTTCAAATATGGAGAGATAGTCCACAGCTAATTTAATAACAGGTCTTGCTTGGTGCAATCTAACCTTGTATAACATCACAGGTATATAAAGGTTGAAGCCTCTAAGTAGAATTCAGATTCATATGCTATTTCTGATTGTAAATGCAATATGAGCAACAATCAAAAATCAGACAACCAAGACCTTTTCCTGGGATAAAGCATCTATCTATCTATCTATCTATCTATCTATCTATCTAGCTAGCTATAGTGTCTCCTTTACATGCGACTGAGGTTTATTTTATAATCACAAGAGCAGCTCCACCCCTCTGGAAAATCACCTAAGGGTGCTGTCTCAGTGTCCGCAGTCAGTCTCCCAGTCACTGTCACTGGAGCCATGCCAAGCGTTGTCTCTTGATTACATCATAGATGAGAGTCTTGACACTGATGAGACTTTCATGTCCCCAAATCCAAGCTTAACTCTATGCGATGGGAATAACATGTTGCTTTTGAAGTCTGGTTTAGCTGCATGATGATTCCTGTAGATGTAGTTGAACTTGGCATCAGTTGACATGGCCATATTTTGCCATGTCATGATGAGCTCCATATCAGTTTTCAGCCACAGACATTTGTGGCTGAAAGATGTGGATGAAAGTGACAAAACGATTTAATAACTTGACTCGGTGATGACAAACACACCTAATTAATTATCAGTTTAATTGAATTTGATCTCAGCTCTCTGGCTCCCCAGTTGATCAGCTGCCTTCATCTCTATGGAGAATACAGTAACTTTAGCAAAAACAGCTTCTGGCATAGTACATACTGTATAGAAGCGCTGCTTATATAACAATGTGCTTTATTATAAAATGCCAGACTATGTGATGTTGCATTCATGTCCTATGGGAATAGTCATTGGAGCAGCTTGACGGTTCAAAGAAACGACTTGAAGCGTTCACGCATTCAAACTCGTTTGAAGCCGTCAAGATGCCATGATGGAAGTTTTCTGCCACACTGAACACACTGAGTGATGATGCATTTGAGTTCATGTTTTACAGCAAAACAAAAATTGTAATGTCAACCACAACATAAAAAAAAGTAGTCATGTCCTGCCATGGCATTTTAAGAGTTCTGATCACAAAATGACTTATGTGATGAAAATCATTCATTTTGTTGGTTTTATTTGACATGAATCTATGATTCCCTACACTTGACTACAGGTATTTACTTGTTGGTCAAGTCTGACTTCAGTAAGTCAGAGAATTCAGGTTTCATTGCCAAACCTCCAGTTCCCATGTAGAATTTAGGTGGTGAGGTGAACAGTGTTTTCTAGTAGTATTTACCATCTGAAAGCTGAAGTCAATGGTAGAAAGCTCATATCTATGGGACTTGAATGCAGCATCAAGATTCATAATTTACTTTTCACAATTAATACTTTCATTTCCTTTTATTAATTAGATTAGAACAGATTTGGGTTTTTTTCTGTACCACACCATGATGAAGTTAGTTGAGTGAAGTCTCTCACCTCTGATTGGCTGACCTAAATTGAAAAATATCACTTTTTAAGGGGGAACCAATCACAAATCGGGGGGGGGGGGGGGGGGGGGGGGGGCAGTGACGAAGGATGCTGTCACTATTCTTTTCTGCATTCCCGACCTGAGGGCTGAGCGAATGTACATTATCTTTTGCAATAAAAACAAAAAAAGAAAAACCTGAGGGCTGAGGTATAGAGAGGAGAGCCTGTCGTGCGTAATACGCTCCCACAGTCACGGATTACGCACAAGTTATTATAGAGTAGTATTCCCAGACTCACGTCACAGCTTCCACACTGAAAAAAATATCCAGCTTGATGATTCATTTAGTCTCAGTTTTAAAATCGTATTCAAATTGTGGGAAATTCTGCTGTTGGGATGAAATAGCTCCACTTGTTTCCAATGCAGATTCACTGGCTTCAGGGTTTTTCTTCTAGCGTCAATATGTTGAACCAAGGCAGAATAAGGCAGATCGCTCCATTAGTATCGAGAAAACCACACTGGATTTAAGGAAATTATTGAAACAAGATGATTTGCACTGGAAACGAGAGGAATTATTTCACCGAAATGGCAGATTTTTTCACTTGTTTTAAGAAAAAAAACAAGACAAGACTCAATACTAGATTAAATAACTTGTACAAATGGATTATTTTTGCAGTGTGCATACAGCAGAGGCGTCATACTTGAACCAACCGTGTCAAATCATTCAAATAAAGGGAATGGCACAACACTAACATATTGATACACACTTCAGTGAGAAAAAAAAAACATTTCCATTGAGAAGTGGAGATGGCCCTGCACAGTAAACAGGGAGTCGTAGGCTATACAGTATTACAGTATATGGCCTGGCTGCTATGATGCGGGCGCCGCATCCGCGCGCATCACCGCAGAGTGCGGTGCGCTCACCGGTGCGCACAACTGCTTTTATGTGACGGTAACTCTGAATGATTTGTTATGGGAGCCCGCGGGGACTTCACCGCGACGAAGGGGACCGTGGGTCCAAGTGAGGAAGGGGGGGTCTGGCATGTCACAATATGACCATAGTATAATGTAAAAAAAAAAATAAAATATATATATATATATATATATATACACAGTATATACAAAAACATCAGTGTATGACACTATAAGTGCTGGAACACCCATGTCACGCGTGCGCCAGTACGCATCAAGTCCTGTGCACCGTGCCCGTCTTCAGTCACACACACACACGCACGCGCACACACACGCACACACACGGGTCTCATAGGTAACCAATTATTGAAAGCATAGGAAAATTCCTCCTTTAAATCCACCGTCACGAACCTTTATGTTGAATGGTAATCACGGTGCGCCAGGCACACACAGCAGCCTACATCTATCCATATTGCAATTTTCTACAGGCTGAATAGTTGCCACAGCGCGTCCCGTTGAAACATTTAGACCTATAATGAGTAAGACCCCCCATTCCCCCCCTATCTATACCTTTCCACTTGATCAGTTGAATACGAAGCCCCAAAAGGCGCCATCCGCCCGCGGCGCCTCACTCATCCCGCACAAATCCCTCGTAAAACTTTAAAAGATAAATTCATTTTGCGGTGATTTTTAATTTGACGCACCTGCCCCCCTTCAGCGGCCGCCAAAACGACGCCCCATAACTCACCTGATATACAGACAATGAAATTGGCCTGGAGAATGATCAATATTTCCCAAATTATATCCATCCTCTGTCTTCATTCCAGGTACATTACGCTCAGGTAAAAAAAAAAAAAAGAAAAAAAAGAGAAAAGAAAAGGAATAAAAAAAAAGAAGCGGCTTTATCAGTTGCGGATGGCTTGTCCTCCCAGGCTGGATCCCGCTGTACACCTTCCACCAGGTATTTTCCACATCAGACTCATAGCAGGTAATACAAAAAAAAGCCGGAGAAACGTCGCACCTTCCCTCCGCTAAATGTACAATTCCAGAGATGGGAAACGGGTCAACTCCAGACAAGAGGAAAAAGGAAAAGAAGAAGAAGAAGAAGAATTAGAAGAAGAAGAGACAGGTAGAGCCTACTGATCCGCGGCGAAGTCAGTCGGTATTCACTGTATTATTCCAGCGCGCCCTAGGACGGACACATCCATCCATCCATCCACCCGGTCCCGTTTCACCAAGCGGGCGTCCCGTCTCTCCGCGTAAAGTCACACATCGTCGTTTCCTTTAGAAAATCTCGGTCTGGGAAGAGAGAAAGAAAAAGAAACACGTGAACTCGGTGAGTGGGACAGCTCGTCGTAGGATTTAACACCTGGACACGCGTGGAACTCAGCAGAAACTCGCATCGCCAGGTGGCGAGCCTCCGATTGAGACTTCTCGCTCTCTCTCTGCGAGGGACCAGCGTCAAGCCAGACAGAGTAAACAACAATAACACTTCCGGTCACTGTTTTCAAAATAAAAGCCATATTGACTATGAGTTGCAAGGTTCTTTTTTTTTTCTGAGTACAGAAGTGAATAACAGCAACAATTAAAGAAGGCAATGGGAAATCTACATTTTTTTTTTTTTTAAGTGTGTCTTTTTCATAGCATAGTCTATGAATATAGGCCTATATATGCCATATGTAGGCCTACTGGGCTGCCAAAAATATACAAAGAAATTCATAAACACCAAACCAGATAGCTTGGAAGGATATATACTGTCATAATAAAGTCTATATTAAACTGTTTCAGTGGGACAATAGCGGCCAACTGTGGCAAATGGACTTAAAATTGACTTTTCCATAAGATAGTGGGGAAAAAAACTCAAATTTTTCAGCTTGTTTCTTGTGTTGAAGTCATATTTTTTCGCCTTAAATGTATGCCTCCTTAAGGCACCATATTACAATATAATCTTTTAGCACGTTTTACATCTAGCTTCACTTTATGTTTAACTTAATAGTATTCTGGCACGATTTTTACACCCCAGTACTTTTACGCTTTTATTTTGAAGGTAAAATCGCCTAATTTCCGGTCTTCCTTTGGCTCACTCTGGACAGTTTGACGCAGCTTGGCGCTTCACCATTCATCCCACACAACCGGGGCACATATTCTTCCAAATCACAGGCTGCCGATAGCAATAAGACCGAGTGTTGGATATACATAAGGGGAAAAATTAAAATACACTTACAACGATTGAGGACAAAGTCACTGCAAACAAATAGGACTGGGGGGCGGGGGAGGGGGTCCGAACCACGCAGCTTTGACGCACCAGAGAATATCGTGTCCTGATACACGGCAATGTAGCCTAATGTAAATTAAAACTACATACAAAAAAAAAAAGACGAAAAAAGAAAGCCAAATTTGTAAAAAAGCAATACTGATCTAAGGAATACCCTAAAATAAATTTTAAAAAATGATATTATTTAATGATATTTTTTATAATAATGATGACTTCCATATCCAAATGTAAAAAAAAAAAAAAGCTGCACTCGCAGACCCAGTTGAGTCCTCATTAACGGGTTTTTAGTGGAGTTGCTGGTCCAATCTGGCACAGTTTAGCGGGTGTAGTACACATGATCAGGAATTCAGGAGGAACCGTGCGCGGCCACGTGCGCGGCGGACGCGCGCACAAGCGGGGGCACAGGTGGATATGGACCCGCGCACTACAGAAAATGTCAGACTCAACGAGGTATTGAGTCGCATATTCGGTCTTGAAATATTGCTTTTGTTAAAAAAAATAAAAAAAACAGTGAGTGAATTCTTTTTTCCAGTGCAGAGTCATTTGTTTAATAAGGAATACGGCAGAATAAAGCAGATCGTCCCACTAACATAAAGACTTTATACAAGGAAATTATTTAAATAAGATGATTTACATTGAAAACAAGTGAAATTATCTCAGCCAATGGGCAAATTTTATTACTTGTTTTAAGGAAAACCAGACTCAAGCTAGACTAAAAGACTTGCTAATGTGGTTTTTTTTTCTTTTTTTGCAGTGTGATGTTCAATTTAGGTAGGGTGAGAAAATGAAAAAGACAGAGAGAGAGAGAGAGAGAGACTCATGAGGCGCACCGTGTAATTTAGTCCTCACAATGTTTTTGTTTCCCTTCATACATATAAATCATTTGTGTTTTCTGTCGGTGCCACACGTCAAAAAAATAGAATCTTTCACATCATTTTTCACTGTTGCTGAGTGCACTGTTTTGATAGGATTATCCGGATTGACACGGAGTCCTGTGGCTGTATGTTTATCTCCCTGTATATATTATATTTAATTTAATGCTGAGTTCAGTGGGGAGCGGTATAGATTCTACCAGAACTGAAAAACAGTATCATGAATTCCATGCATCATGTATTGCAAAACACAGTTTCACATGTTCCAATTTTTCTATTTCCCCATATGAAAATGAACTATAGTAATCCCATAATATATTTTAGAAGGATATTACACAAATGTCACAACAAAACTATAACCTACATACAAAGCATGTGTCACTTTCAACATATCCGTGTGTCTAGTTTGGGACAACACATGAGTGCATTACTTTCTAACAATATATAACAACATAACATTAACATTAATAACAACATACTCATGGCACATTATACTAATATTAGGCCTATGTGTGTTGTCTCAAACTAGACATAAAGCTGTGTTGAAAATGACACATCCCTTTTAAGAGAGGATAGGAATATCTGGCCTATTATGGTGATGGGAGATAAAAAAAAATACCTAAATTTAGTAGGGATGGGACGATATGCTTATCTCACGATACGATACGATATACGATACACTACACGATATGGGGTTCACCATTCAATACAAACCTGATACAATGTAATAAAAGTTCAATGACAACAAAGTCTGACTGTGCAGAATTCTGTTTATTTCTGAGACACAAATCTTTCCAGTGATGGCACTGGCTTTCTAAAATGTAAACAATTTAAAAATATTACAAGGCGCAAATAATATAATTTGGATGGAGAGCTTGTGAAATTTCTCAATGTCGCATTTGTGATTACTACAGCAGAATAAAATGTGGCTAATATCACGATTCATTTTTTCTGCCCCACGATACGTATTGTCACATTTTTGTATCGCGATATGTTGAATTTCGATATATCGTCCCATCCCTACTATTGAGTACCACAGCCACAAGTCCTTATGTGATATATTATAGTTCTTTTTCCCAGGGCAAAAGCTTCCCACTTGAATATGTTTGTAAACCAAACACTGTATCAGTCAAGGTCAGTAACAGAAACGACAGTATCATCAGCGTTTCTTTACTGAAACTCCTCAACAGACATCAGCTGGATATCACACGCATGTCTGCCCAGTAATATCACATTCAAACAAACACCCACAGCACGTATTGATCCCTCCTTGTCAATAACAAGGCTTACTGTCTGAGCTCGGCTTCCATTTGAATGCGAACCGCACCATTCACACCATCACGCCGCAACACCTCTATAGGGCATCGTGTGAATGCGGGCCGCAGCTATCGAGGTAACCGCTGAAGTCTCCTCGCCACTATCTTCGAAAAATACCAATCCTATTACTCCGCCTGTTATTTTCTCTGGCGTCGGCGTCTGAAAACCCCGAATTTGTCCGAACGTGTCGGGGTGTTTGAAGGTATAAGGACTTAATGCTATGATTTTCCTCAATTTATCCCTTCCCGCTTGTGGCCCCTGTGATGTTCCGAGTAACAAAAGCCGGGGCGGGAGGTAGAGAATGACGGGCAATCAATACCGTACACAGGCTGCTTTTTTTCAAGTGCCACTTTTCCACATCAGAGAGGTACATCCCCACAGACTCCCCGTCCCTTTGGACCAAAATGCTTTTACCCGTCAAGTCTCATCCGGTATCTCTTTCCCAGTATGGGGGCCTGGTTTTAAAGCAGCGTCTTTTAAGAGGGAATCTTTCAAAGGTTACTTTCTGCTGAAAGCACACAATAGTGCGTTCTGTAGGAACTGGAGATATGATTGTTATTCAGCCGGCTGAATGCTCTTTGTGCTGGCGGCATGAGAAAATTGCTGTTTTCACAACTCCAGTGCGGCTTTCCAAGCCCATTCATACGCCTATTCACTCGCTCATTTCATTCACTCATTAAAGGTGCCGTATTACATGAAAAGGTGCCATATATACAGTTTTCATGATTTTATTTTCAAATATGCTATGCTAGAATAATGTTTTTCATGATGGTTTGCAAATAAATGCAGTTTAGTTAAAAGGGTTATTATTGAATGAACAGTCACAATACTCAAATGCTGCTTGCCTTCAGACTTCAAACTTGCCTGACTAGAAGATTGCCTGAGTTTAGCAATTATTTAGTGAGGGGAGCCAATCAAGGCTGAGTCCAGTTGTGAAGCATTGACTGTCAGTTAGTCTGAAACGATTTTTGAAAATGCAATGACTTTAAATTTAACCACTTAAACTCTAATTTTAACGTCTACACACACACATACACACACACACACATACACACAGTTAGTGGTCTTTTATATGTATAAAGAGAGAGAGAGAGAGAGGAACATTTGAATTCCTATAATAAGGCCCCTTTAAAGGTGCTATATGTAGCATTTTAGCATCAATAACTCACATTAATTATGAGACATTAGTATAATTACCACAAGCAAACGAGACATCAGCAAGAAGATTGGCTGTCTCTACCAGCCTTTACACTGCATTTTACATTGTGGGGTCAGATTTGGTGGGAAATCTGCTGGATCGCTTTACGGCACAAAACAGGAAGAGGTTCTGTTCTTCCAGAGCAAACAGAGCTAAAGCTTTCAGAGTTTCTGGCAGCAGATGGTGGAAGGAGTGAAAAGCCAATGGAAAAAAAATCATTTCCAACATGTTGATCCTCTTCAGTAAAGAGAGAGAGAAAACATTTGCAGGGCTCCAGACTAACTTTTCCACTGGTAGCACTGGTGCTACCAACTTTCTCAGTTGGTCGCACCAGCACATGATTTGGTCGCACCCTTTTTTTTTTTTCTTTTTTTTTCTTTTTCTTCGTAAATCTTCGTATTTCTCATACGCCACCGTGCCCCCGGGAACCTCCGGGAAGCGTCGACCGACGCGTCGAAACCTCCATGCTTCTGTGTCTCTCTCTCCGCCGACAGAACAGAGGGCTGTCAGGTGGACAGAGCTCACGCATGTGCATGGAAATAAACGGCAATATGATATAAATGTATAGATTGTGTGTGTTTGTTTTGACTTACCGCGGTCCCTCTGTCCCAAATGCATCAAGCCAGCCGGTAAAAACTCTGCTGTAGACTGAGCCAGTGAAGAAGAAAAAGTACTACTTTCAACCACAATGGCTAACGCAGTACCCGTGCCGGAGGGGCACCAAAACAGCCTAATGATCATCATGCACTCGCACGAATGCGACCACGTGAAATTTTAACTCGCACACTCTCAAAAAATGGTCGCAGTCTGGAGCCCTGATTTGACTGGAGAACATATTTCCTCTTTGCGACAGGAAGGTTTATGGGAAATGTAGTCTTCATTTTGAGCAACACTAGCACTAACAATACCACTGGTGTCAGATGGAGGCTACTAATTGCCATTTTTTACACGAATTAAACCAATATATCAATGATATATTGATGTTTAAAAATGCTACACATAGCACCTTTAAATGCTCAGTGATACATTCGTTGGCACACAAACACACACACACACACTACTTGCTACTAGCCATTCAAAGTTAGAAGAGTAAGTTCCCTAATTCCTTCTGTAGACTTCGTTCCAGATACTAGAGGGCAGGCAGATGTTAGGATCAACTCCAACAAGCTCAACAGAGTGCACACTTTACTCTAAATGAAGCAATTAATATTATGATCTCTTTAAAGACTTGGAAACATGTAGCCATGCCTTCCAGGCGGCGCTGTTAAACACCACTGCGGCAGCTATTTGCAGCGGAGAGGAGTTCACAAGTTATAGGCCGAGCCTTTCTGATGACTGACATTGTTTCTGAGGCGCTGCACTCAAATCAAATTGATTAAGGAAGCACTTTTTATTACAGTAGTTTGGCGCAGAACGCTTTACAGGACAAACTAAAGGGCACAAACAATTACAAGCAAGAGAAAAACAAGCCATAATTATAAAATATGACCTCACTGTTCGGGATTTGAAATAGCTGCATGCAAAAATTCCAAACTTTATGAGATAAGAATGAGATGTGTCTCATCCAGTATTTGGTGGTTGGATTCATAAGTACATATGGTGTCTGTTGTCATGGGTTAAATGGAGCTCGCAAACAGCTTGCAGCATTTTCCATGAGATCGCTCAGTGTGTGTGTGTGTGTGTGTGTGTGTGTGTGTGTATGCCTCCAGCTTGCCAACTTGTATGTGGTGGGTCTCTCCCAGACAGATAGATAGATAGACAGACAAACAGACAGACAGATATAGATAGACAGATAGATAGATAGATAGATATAGACAGACACAGACAGACAGACAGACAGATATACAGTAGATAGATATAGATAGACAGATAGATAGATAGATATAGATAGATAGATAGATAGACAGATATAGATAAACAGATAGATATAGATAGATAGATAGACAGATAGATATAGACAGACAGATAGATCGATAGACAGACAGACAGACAGACAGATAGATAGATAGACGACATAGATAGATAGATAGATAGACAGATAGATAGATAGATAGATATAGATAGAAAGACAGATATATAGATAGATAGATAGATAGCTAGCAATGATCCCAATTAACAACGACCATTTTAATGATAGGTTTACTTTTTCCTCTGAGAAACACTGTTATGCAGAATTGAAACCTTTCAGTCTGCCTGTAGATATACAGATACAGGCTTTACACTAACATTAGCTCAGCCAGGCTTTTCCTTGCATCCACAATTCTCAGTTTTCAGTGAGTGTAGAGATAGCGGAGAGCTTTTTTGGGTGATATCAATTATCTCACGCTGGCTAATGGGGAGATGTGAATACTAATGGGACGATGACATCTGAATTTTTAATGCTAATGGTGCTGCCACAGGAAGATGACATCTCAGGTTTGAATATGTCACTCCGTTAAGGACATAACGCTCAATCGGAGCATTAGTGAAAAGATATGGCGGCCTCGCGCGTGACAGTGACCCGAGCCGGAGTTGATGGCGTTAATGTGTTTCTGATAAACAAGGGAGCCGTCCTGGTTTCATAGCGGACTTCATAATTTGCAGGTAGGGCCGCGCCTCTGAGCCTGATCGATATTCTCGCGGTTCAGAGGCCAAATTTATGCAGATGAAAGACACTAATTATGCTTACGCGGCGCGAGGAAGAATGACTGGGTTGCTAATGGGAAAATCAAAACACATTAAGGACAGCCAAATGATTTGATTTTTCTTCAATGACTTCGCCTTCTCCGAAACAGATGGAGAGAGAGTGAGAGGGGGAAGAAAAGAGAGAAAGAGAGAGATTAGCCGCACAGAGGAAAAAAGGAGAGAGAGAGTGAGAGGAAAAATGCAACATGTTGAAAGATTTCATTCGGGCTAATTATGATTAATTCGGAATATGTGTGTTCAAAGATGGCCAGGTCTCATTGTTATTCTGGCGGGGTTTTGTTTTTCCGCCTCTCGCGGTGACAGACGTGTTGCGGCTGGAAACAGACAGCGCTTCGTCCGCCTCGGGAGGGCCGAGCGCGTCAGTCAAGGAGATAGTTAATATGACGCCTGTCTGCTTCAGGTGTGGCATGTAATGGAGGGTAAACCCGCCGTCACAAGGCGAACACCCACCAAATCACTTGTGTTTTCACAAAAGTGTTATTTTATGCATTTTTCTACGTAAAAGAAGCCACAATCATATAAATGACATTAGTTTGATCGTGGTCAGGCACAAACACACAGAGCTCTGAAGCAGACCCGTCCGCTGCACAGAGTGTGGCCGTATTCACACCAAATCAGGCATTGCGGCACTTCCCGCAGGGTTGTGCAGGGGTGTGGGCGTGTTTATTTGTGCTTTAGAACGTAACCGCTGCGAAACAATCAGAAAATAACGTTTTATTTCTCTGATTCACCGGCTTTCTCGCTACCACCGCTCCCTCTCTTCATTCACTCTCTAGCTCGCTCGGCCACCGCTGCTCTCTCTCTCTCTCTCTCTCTCGCTCTTCTATGTTAAAATATGGATGAAGGTATTTTTTTATTTTAGGGTAAGTCAATCTGCTGTCAAAGTTGTTTTCTTTGTCACTTTTCAGTTTGAGTTTGAATAAGACTACCTTCTATTTTTGTAGATATTGGCTATGGTGAGAATGCTCACTGGATTAGGTTTTAATTTTATTTGAGAACTAAGCTCATCCAATGAAAAGAAATGTTATGGAGTTAATTATGTTAAAATCTGGATGAAGGATTTTTTTTATTTTAGGGTAAATCAATCTGCCCTCCACTGACTCAAATCATAGGGTAGCAGCAAACTTAGAAATGCTGCTTCACTACCTCCCAATTTCCCTGCTTCAAATTGTTCTTTATAAATTAGACTAGAATAAAATAGAATAGAATACTACTTTATTAATCCCCATGGGGAAATTAATCTTCTGCATTTAACCCATCCAAACACCCCATACACAAACACACAGCCATAAGCTGGAGAGGCCTGCGGGCACGATGGCAGCAGCTTGTATCTGATCTTGACTCTGACAACCCTCCGGTTGCCAGCTGTCATTTTGCCAGATTTTTGTGCCATCTGGCCAGGGATTCGAACCGGCAACTTTCGGACTACTAGTCTGCTTCTCTAACCTCTGGGCTACCTAACCCCCAAGTTGCCCACCTATTATTTCTACCAGCCCACCCTAATATAGCAGGCTAAAACCGGCCCTGTTTGTAGTATGATTTATAGTAGGAATTAATGTCAGAAAGTTTTACATCTGCCTAAAAAAGGTGAATAAACTATAATATGCATATAGAAATGTGGGTAAATTCACCCACATTTCTATTTTTTTATTCTATTAGCTGTAATTTGTCCAATGTCCAATTTTCTATTTTTAGGCAGACGTAAAACTTTCTGACATTAATTCCAACTATAAGTCATAGTAAACTGTATCAAACTGATGTAATTTATATGATTATAGCTTCTTTTACATAGGAAAATGCATGAAATAGCACTTTTCTGAAAATAGAAGTGATTTGGTGGGTGTTCGCCTTATGATGATCACTAATTGCAGAATCATAATTTACCCTCCTTTTATTTACCACCTCACCACTGGGTCTAACACATACAAATAAATCACCACAGTTTACTATTGTTCTACCACTATTGTTACACTATACCAGTAATAGCCCCAATTAATTTCATGAATTCCTATTTTATCTAACTTTATTTGAATGTTATGGTCTTTTGTGCTTGAAGGTAAAAATGTATTGCCACTGTTTCTTAATAAGGTTAGCTGGCTGGAGTGATCAGTTGCTCTGTATTCTTTCAGCATAATTATTCAAATTACAAGTGAAGAGGTTGGTTTCATAATGAGATCTCCACTTACTGAAAAAAAACAGTGAAAACTACTCTTCTAAGCTGACTGACAGCACAGAATTAAAACAAGTTGTGGTACTTTTTGAAGGATAGCATGTAACTTAAGTCTTTGGTTGACAAAATAAGAACACTTGTACAGAGTGGATCCTCCTCATTAAATGATGAACTTCAGCTATTTTTCAAAAATATGCTTCACAAAGTCAGTGAATGATGACTAATGGAATGACTAATCAGCGTTTGATTGCACACGTTTATGTTTTCTCACTCTTTCACGTTCTTTGTTTCTTTATATAAGTTTCTAAGAGATGACAACTTGGATTGAAGGACGTTACGTAAAGACTCATTTGTCTGACGGTGGAGAGGAAAACAAAGCACTTTGCTCGCTCTGCTCTCGCTCTCCTCTCGCTCTCTCCCTCTGATAGCAACTCAACTCTTATCAGGTTAAAAGTCACAGCTCCACAATGGACCAGACATTTTTTTTTTTAAGCGTTCCAACATCAAATTCCACCAAGGACAGACAGTCTCTGATTGTGGCTCAGGGCGTTTAAGTCCTAAAAACAGAGTTCTCCAAACTGCAGTTAAAACTCAGCTCTTTAATTAAGCACTTCTTGTCAGTTAACCTCCTCAAACCTCAGTCACGCACATCAGAGCGGCCTTTAGAGAGAGATTACCTGATAACCATAAAACATCATCTATCAATCAGCAAATGGTGGGGGAGTTTAAAAATATCCACCTTCCCGACGATACTTATCAGCTTACCGCCACTAATGAGAATTGTTTCATCTGCGCTGAAACGGCTCCGTCGTTTGATGTGAAATTTTTTTAAAAGTTGGCAGAAAGTAAAGCGAGAGCATGCGTTTCTACACTCTCATACACCCATCTTATTATCTTTATTTAATGGGACTTGGGAGTTTATTCACCTACTTGAATTTTCGATAAGAGCATTAGCCTTGGCATTCATGGTAAATATTTTACTGCATGCGCATTGCCTCAGTCTTTTGATTTCAGTTTAAGCGTCCCGAGGGATGCGGGGTCAGGTATCGGAGAAGTTATTCTCATGCTTCACCATGCTCCATATTTCTCCCAGAAACATATTGAGAGAATATGACTTGAGGATCAATACGCTTTAGAGGCCCTTTAAGTTTTATTCTCCACTCTCCTACACATATACGGTATACCCATTTTTCTGGTATTCCATTACCTTTTATTCCAAGCCAGTCGTTTGTTTTTTGGTGTTCAAGAGCCAAATTTAGTGTGAAAATTGACACTATGAAACTTTGTCATAGTGTTGTAAAAATTATTTTCTGCAAATCACGTCTGTCTTTATTGAGCAGTAATTAAGAAAGAAGGAATTAAAAGTTGTATTATTGTGAAAATCGAACACCTTAGCTGCAATTTTCATGTCCAATAATCTTCGTATACGAATTTCAATGAGTGAACATACTTCTGGGTTCTTCATCTATTAGTTTACATGCACTGCTGTGATTTAGTGTATAGCGATATAGTATAGCTAAATCTTTATGATGGTAAGACAACACATACTCTGGAATTGTATTATAAAGCACTTGGTGTTTAAGCCATGCTTCTATGTATGTACTGGCAACATGGGGAGTAAGAGAGGTCAATTTCACCGTGAAATAAGAAGCCAAGACAAGCAGCCTCGACAATGAACAAGAAAAAATCTCATTTATGAGCGCGTCTCCAGGGCGGGGGGAGGAAGAAAAGGATGACGGAGATTGTTGCGGGTCCGGGGTATTCGTCAATCAGCTCAGGTCTCGGGGTTTAGCGGAGATATGGCCTGCCTGTGGAAAAAAAAAGACAAAGCAAAGCGAGCGGTGCGTTCCAAGACTTATCAGGTTCCTGCGGGACGGGCGTGCCACTCCGGCGTCGCTGTGGGCTGAGTGCGGGTGGCGAGAAAAAGAGAGAGAGAGAGAGGGGGGCGAGAGAGGTAGTAAGCATCTGCCAGGACGTTCTCAAGAAGCGATTTGGTATATTGAGGCTGAGTAGGCTACATCCAAGTCAAAGTCCCAGTTGGCTGTAGCACATTGACTGGAAAATGTGTCACTTCCAACACCGTCTCGCAAAACTTCGTCAAATGAGCATGAACTCGGAAAAGCAGATTACCTGGTGTGCGAATTGCGTTCCTTCACCACGAAAAGATACACACAATAGCACAAATTTGACATTTTCACGTTTCATGGGAAAGACGAACCTGCATCCCCCAAAGAAGAGATGAAGGTAGCTCTTCAGCTTGGGAGCCAGGGAGATGGGGTCACATTCAGATAAACTGATAATTAAAGCTTTTTACATTAAAATAACACAAATTAAAGAGGCTATATCGTACATAATCAGTTTTTGTCCCCGTTTGCCTGAAACTGGCTTTTCAATGATGTTGGAGATGCTTTGGGGCGAGTACCATTTGCTGTGGGCGTGGCCAGCAGGTAACTGCGTTGTGGCTATCAAGGTGGCTAGCGGTCACAGCGCAGGGAAGTCATTGCAACATCATCAATAACGGAAAACAGTAAGAAACGAAACAACAGCAAAGCTAAACATGCGGCAGGCAAGAACCATTCAAAAACACAAAGAGCTAGCTTGTCTACTGCTAGACAGGTGCTAGCTAGTTTGCTACGTTTCCTATGTTGCAAGCTAGATTGTCAGACAGCATCAAGATGAGTGTTGGGGCGTGAACTTGACCAACTGAGGAGAAGGAGGGCGGGATTTGCAAAACACTTTGCTGCCTGATAGCAAAAAGTTGCATATTGTAGCTTTAAGGATGCACCATGAAAACAGAGGACCAGGGTGTGTGTTCCTTAAATAAGTTTGTACTGTAGCTCTGCAGGAGGAGTGAGCTTGTCTGAACACTAATGTTCACATATGAAAACTATTCACACCAATTGGTGATTCTAGACCACGCTTGTGCTGGAAACAATCATTCGCTGATTTATGTTGTTTCTGATACTATAAAATAGATTATGAGGTGTTAGATATGGTTGCAAGGTATGTAATATCACATGCACACACAAATGGATTAAAACCTTATTTCTAGGAATAGCATTAATCCATATCTGCCAAACACAATCAGCATGTGTATGAATTCTCACATTGGGCATGAAAGACGCTCAGCAAGTGTGTCCAAAGATGAAAATGATTTTGTTCCCATTCGCTTGGGTTCATGTGAAATGGCCGACAAAGAGCTTTTACTTTCACTTTAGAAGGCAAGGTGACATTGACCTATTTTACTCTGAAAAAATTCACACACAGCACAGTACAAGGCTAAGTTAAGCTGGCACACCTGCCCTAATACCCAACATTTTGTCTGATTAAAGAGTGCAAGCAGATTACCTGTTTATAACCTCAGAACACTAAAGGCATAATCTGGGATTAAGGTGCATAATACAGTTGGGACAATCTGCTACTGCAGGTCACCCGGGGGCGCAGGAGTTAGCGTGTCAAACTGACACAAACAACTTTAACATTTCACATACTGGCCTTTGGCCTTTTCAAATTTTTTACCAACGAACCAAGCAAAAGAGAAAATAAACAAACCTGAATGGATCTGAGAGGTGAGGAGCGGCATTTCCCTTCTGATAATTCCCCTGGATTTATTACCTTGAAAGCATATACCAGGTGCCAATGAATTTTTTCCTCATCGGTGGATTTGAGTCATTTAATGAGCAAAACAGAGATTTATAGTGGCAGTTTGATTTTGAGAATTTTCTTGCCGGTGCTCCGCTGAGCGCGTCTGGATCCCAACGGATTTCTTGGCATTCAATTCCAGTCATTTTATGTGGAGGCTAACCTCATCTGTATGAGTCGAGGCGATGCTGTATACGTTTCAATGATGATTAGGTCCAACGCAATACATATCGAGTGCAAATCAAACAAACACACAGTACATGTCAGGAATCAATGTGTTTATCCCTCTTAACCCACGATCAATGGGAACTTATGCATTGGCAGAAAGCAGCTCTCTTTCTCTCGGATGGTGAGGTTTAGAGTGTGTTCAGCAGAGCAGAATACTTAAAGCACCCAGGGGTTAGGAAGTTAACAAAAAGCCTACCTTTAAAAAGACTCACACAGTCACCCACAATACCCACATCCATACCCAAACACGCACCGACATACTTGCTCGCTTGCACCGACATGTACGTACACACACACAAACACAACCCCACGCACACACGCGGAAGCCTCAGCGTGGGATCGTTACTGCGCTGCAGTCCACATATTGAGTGTGCAGTGGCCCTGCTGTGTAGAGGATGGGTACTGGAGTGCAGTGTGTGTCTGGACACTTAACCTCTGCTAACCTGGACACCACATCTTACACATACAGAGACGGTAAAAAGCTTTTTAGGGAATACTTTATTTGGATAGTCCAGTGTGGAAACTCAGCTAACTATCGGGTGGAAGAAAGTGGATGTTCAACAAAGTCTTTCTTGCCTATTTGCTGAATCTCTACAGACTATGGAACCCTAACCCAACCCTAAAATTAATCCTATCCCAGACACTGAATATCTACACTATTGTACCACCTAGTCCTCAGTAGACTTTTTAGTAACACATGATAATCACTTGATGGTAAACTGAGTAACAGCATTGGATTATCCAAATAAAGTGGAACCGATGGTATTTTACTGAAACTTTGAGACTCTTGCAATTCCCAAATTTCAGGACTCCCCTTTCTGGAACTATGAGGATTTTGCAATATGCAAATTATAGGGTTATCTTTTTCCTTAGGTATACCTTTAGAGGAAGAAAGTTCCACAGAGGTAATGCAACTGAAGTAGCTTTAGGATGCGATACTAGATTCTCTAAGGTGAAGAAGACATTGGCGTCAATTGGGTATGGCAAGGTCTTGTGCTTTCCATACCTTAGCTTAAGTGAGTCCAAATTTGATCTTGTGGTCTTTATCAGTATAAAGTAGGGCAAAAATACCCCCAAATTTATTGGGGGACCATATATAAATGTTCAAAAATAAAATGTTCCCTTTAAGCTGATAGTTTAGTGACCTATGTCTAGAAATTCCTCACACTCACTAAGTAATATCTTGACAGTCATCAGCCATTGCTCCACTTTGCCCACAGAAATTTAATTGGTATAAGCAGCTTTCGAAATTTCGGTCGTGAATGATACCTGAGTGTTTAGTGAATTGATGCCATACTGATGCCAATGCATCGAAGTGTGCTTTAAACGGATAATTTGCTCGCCTCCTCTCCTCGGGCCTTGCACTAATTAAATTAACCCCAGGGATAATTTAGCTACTTCTAACACTACACCAATTACCTGATTATAGAGCCTATTGTTAACCCTGCGGGGAAAACTTTATTTCAGAGCCCTCTTCAGTGTGCACCAGTGTGAAATGTTTGCTGGTCCTGGTCTCAGTCACCCAGGGAGTTTAAAAAAACGCTCTGGAACATTCTTAGCCTTGAGATAAGCACAGTGTGAAAAAGGCTTGAGATAAATGATACATCTTTTGTCAATTTTAAAAATATGCAAAACACTACAGAGAAAATTGACTTGTCAGACGGCCAGTGATATGACTAATAGCATCTGCTGGTAGGGGCTGTTTTTATGCATGGTCCAGGATGACTCATCATGTACTGCTTTCCAAATCAATGCAATGAGCATAAGGTTAAGAGAGAAATGATTGAAGGATCACAAGAAAAAGTTCACTGGTGCCCCCAGAATTCATAAGCACCCCTGGATTTGTCTGTATTAAATGAGAAGAGTGTATGAAATAAAAGTGCAACAAACAAATAGCAAAACACATATTTTCACAGTATAGCAAGATGTAAATGCATTGCAAGTTCAGCTTGAATTTGGAAGATTTCAAGCTTGTAGACTTTGCGATGACAAGACCAAACTTGCTCAACTGCAGTATTGTAAAATGCATGTGTTGCACCCATAAATCACAAGGATGACTCAGGGTGACATATTTAGCTAGAAAGGTGATGATTTATTCTGGAATCATATACAGAAAAAAGGTTGAGCTGACTGGCCTCAGTGGCAAAGAATTAGATAGATGGCACAAACAGCCAACTGAAGGACTAAAACTAACTACTACACGTATTAACATGGAATTCAAGACAGATTCAAGACAGATAATCAGTAAATACTAGACTATACTATTCAATTACAAAACCACAGTGCACTTACAAAAATATATATCAAAATGATTGTTCTATTATCTTTTGTTTTTGCTGCTAAATAGACAAAGACAGTGTCCCATTCCCAAATAACTGAGTCACATATGGTCAGAACTGGTGCGTCAACCAAAAAAATGAAAATCAGGCTAAAGGTAGGCACTAATGGAATATTTTTTTCAAATTTTACTGAATCATTCAAGGGAAGAGACTAGACAAACATTTTGGTCTTATCCCTTGAATGCTGAAGGACGAAACATTTCTCTGTTCTCAGTTACATACCAGCATTCCATAATATAAACGGCCTTCACTCACTAGCTAGCGGGCTGACGTTAGCATTGCTAGCACCAACGGTCGTTTAGAATGTGAAGAGATAAAACTACATTTTAAGGAAAAATACAGGAACGACAGTACCTCTGTTAGCAAGCATATATTACTACATACTGTACTGGGTGCCTGGTGTCCACAAAACCCACCTGGAATCATATGAAGAAAAAAGACTGAGCTGACTGGCCTTAGTGGCAAAGAATTAGGAAGAAACTACCAAACTACCAACTGAAAATAATGGCGGGGAGGGGTATCTGCGAATCAACAGTGAAATGAGACAGTGGGCTAACTCATATGGGTCACACATGCACAATTACAGCCAATTCATAGCAATACTGTGTGTAAAAAGCAACATAGTATCACAGTTAGTATGTTATCAGGTAAACGAACAGTGTACAAGAGAATAAAGTCTCACTGAATCCTGCTATTAGACATCAGTAAGACAGCCAAACTGTAAATGTTACCATGTGTCATAACCTAAACTCTACATATACTCTACTATACATTGTAACCTTCTCTTCTCTGCAGCCTGGAGTCCCTTTCCTCTCGAGTCCCAGTTGATAACACCATCTGTTCCCAAGGCCCTGCAGTAGCATGTACTGCCCTTTCCCCCAACATACACGTGGGAGCCCTCTCTCTCTCCAGCATGCACCCATACAGGCACCCAGTCATCTGTATGCGCCCAGCCTCCGTGGCTCCATTCCAGGGTTTACACCACCCAGCATCGGCCTTCACAGCTCCCTGAGGTGGAACTGCCTCCCTTCCCATGAGAGTTCACCATGCAATACCCTTGTGTGTGGGTGTGCATGTGTGTGTGTGTGTGTTGTATTTTTCATGTGATTTTTTCCTTTAATGGCAGTGCCATATACCGCAGTGAAATTGAACCCACAGTGGGAGTTCAGGCAGGGCATTACTCAATCTCTTTTACTTTGTGAATTCGTAGTATACTATATATTGTACCTATAGGAAGTGTGATATTCATTGTTATTTTCATATTGCTTTCCATGCTTTTCCTCATTTTATTCTTCCATGAGTTAGTCCCTTTCCAAGTATTTTCTACCCCTTAGCTTAAAATGATGTCAAAAAGTCAATAATTCCAAAGGTTTTAGGATTCTTGATGGTAATGCAGAGAACTCAATTCAATATTTGCACCCAAAAACTTGAGTCATCAATAATGTGTCATCTTGATTCACAAAAATGTTATTGTCAGACACACAAGCCTCTGTGCCTTTACTTTACTGTGTGCCTTATATGCCTAGTGTTTGGACATTATTATGAAGGTGTTTTATTGATAAACTTATAAAACTTAATAATTGTTTGCAAACACACGGATGAACTCACATAAGTCAATTAAGAGAGGGAAGTCAATACGTTGCTGGGTTGTTTGAGTGGCGAGTTGAATCAAACTCTCACATTTTCTCTTGCTCCACAAGACTGAGAAGAACTCCCACGGCTGCCTCTCAAACCTCTGATTAAGGCTTGCCAAGAGATTTTAAAGTGATACTGCGAGCTGAAGCATCCTGGAAGAAGAGAAAGCAGATAAAATAAGTGGTAAAAGGTGATATCCTTGTCCTTCCCCCATCCTTTGCCACCATTAGATTGAAAAGCGCCGGTACAGTTTGGCATGTCAAGATAACCGAGAAAAGGAAATGACTCCAGTACCATTCTTTGAGTTCCTTATTCATCTGAATAAATGAAACACCAGCATTCAGGCCGCTCAAATTCAATTTCCTGTGGCGCTTGCCACTAACAGGATAAACTTGTAGTTTTGTGATCTAACACCACCCTCAGTCCTGTATTTAGATTTCAGGTGGGAGGGGGCATGGAGTTTTTATTCCACAACAGAGTACAGGCTGGAAAGTGAGTCTCGGAAGCCAGAAATCTCAGCACCTGGCCAAGTAATCATTGAGTCATTGGTACTGATCAACAACCCTGTCAACTCTCTCGCAGATATATTATGGTCATTATGTTGTATGGGTCAGTAAAAATCTTCCTTATTGCCCCTTTAAGTGTCAGTTGTCAGGTTGACAGAGATCACTACCCACACCTCATGCACAGTAATTGTACCGTGATTCCCCCAGACACGTTCAGCAAAATATATGTTGTGCGCAGACATGTGCGCTAATTGAACCTGTCACACTGAGACAGAGCCGAGAGTATCACTGCTAATGAACGAATTACAAATGGAGTTTAACAAGATGCCTCAGCCTTCAGTGGGGATACAGTGAGGCTACAGCTTAAATGGAGTGTAACAGCTGCCTTGCGGCCAAATGGGTGGCTTGCAGAGTTGGTCTTGTAACTCAATATTAGTAAGCTCTATCTGAGATAAGGGGAGTTGTTTTTCTTTTCACATATCACACCTTAAACTTGTACAAATGGGAAAAGCAGTGTGTTCAATGAAATACTGACTGAAAGAAATTGCTTTGTAAGTAATTCTTTTCAATGTTAGGTATGTTTACTCCAAAGAAAGTTCCACCTCTGAAATTAGCCCCTGTAATGTAGTTAGTTAGTTTTTTGTCCTCAGAGAGGAAATTCTTTTCACAGTTGATGCACACACGAAAACAGTTCAAAGACATGATGAAAATAACAGAAAAAAACACAATCAATAAACAGAAACCCAAAAACACATTGACATTGTACAGTTTTACAGAGACAAAAACATACTGACATTGTACAAACAAGTTACAGAAAGTTAATATCCACCAGGACGGGGGGCGTTCCTATTTAAAGCTTGTATGGCAGAAGGGACAAAGCTCTTGCTGAAGCGGGCCCTCCTGCACATGGGTACTCTGTATCTACAACCAGAGGGAAGGAGGGTAAAGTGCTGGTGAAGTGGGTGTTCTGGGTCCTGTGCGATTATGTGTGCTTTACGGGTCAGAGTTTTGGTGGTACGGTCGGATAAGTTGGGAGTAGGAAGACCGATTAGTTTGGTGGCTGAATGGGTGATTTTTAGGAGTCTGTTCTTATTAGCAACTGTCAGCATGTTGAAAAAGCAGATGGCACCATACAGAAGAACTGGCTCAATGATACTGTGATACAGGAGGAGGAGGAGATGAGGTTGGACGGACAGATGTTTTAATTTGCGGATGGCTGAGAGTCTCTGTTGGCAGCGTCTGTGAATGTCTGTGGTGTGTTGATTGAAGCTGAGGTTATTGTCCAATGTGATTCCAAGGTATTTGAAGGCCTCAACCACCTCTACCTTCTCTCCCTTAATTATGGTGTGACTGGGGGTATGATCCAGTGTTGCAGGAGGGCTTATGAGCAGTTCTTTGGTTTTTGAGATGTTGAGGTGTAGAAAGTTATTGTCGCACCATGTGCTGAAGTGGGATATGGAGTGCTGGTAGGCAGAGAGAGAGTCCTTGTCATTGAGCAATGCGAGGATGACTGTGTCATCTGCATATTTGAATATTGATATATTAATGTATATTTAAAGGTGCTACCTGTAGCATTTTAACATCATTAAATGATTACCGCATCAATTTTGAGACAGTAGTATAATCACTGTAAACAAACAAGCCCATCGCCGAGAAGACTGTCAGCCTCTACTGGCTTCTACATTACTTTTTACATTGGGAGCCACCAGGTTGAATTTGGCGGGAAATCTGCTGGATTTCTTTACGGCACAAAACAGGAAGAGGGCGCTGTTTTTCCAGAGCAAATGGAGTTAGAGCTTTCAGAGTTTCTAGCCAAGGCAGATGGTGGAACAAGTGAAAGAAAAATCACTTAATCAATTACTAGCTCTTATAGTTTCATCAATGGTAATAATGATAATGCAAATAGGCAAAATTACTTCTGAGGCATACAAGGATTCTAGCAGCACAGTCGAGATGGGAGATTCATTTTGGAACCTATAGATGAATGATTGATTTGGCAACTTCTTTTCTTGATTTAGCCCTGGCAAGCCACTCACACATCACCCTAAAACATCCACACATGCCAGATACTCAATTTAAGGTGTTAAAGTATAAGGCTAGTGTTTTTTAATACATTGCTTACCGTCAACAAATCCTATGAAAATAACAAAATCAACAATGCGTTTGCTCTACTCCCGTTACTTTCTGACTTCCCACGTTCCCTTTATAGCCTTCAACCCATTGGCTCCAATTGTAAGCTAAAAACCTTGAAATACAGCTCACAAAGACATAGTTTCAATTTTTTAAATCGCTAACTGTTACCATGAAAAGTCAGGCTGTTGTAGTTATTACCAAATCAAATTCAAATGGGAACAAATTCTTCATTACGCCGGGGACTATTTTCGGTGCTACGGAACTACTTTCCTGAGATCGCAAACATGTTTACAGCGGGTTATTAAGTTGTTTGAGGAAAAAGTTGGCCGGCCCGGTGCATCACGATGATGAAATATGCTGCAGAGCAACGGCATGGCTCTGTGACGTGTTTTTAATCGTTTTTTTAATACAATGGAGTTCTATGGCTGCTGGGACATGGATCATTGGGCACCGGCTAGATGGACGAGACTTGTTGGCAAAACAAAATCATTGCTGATTTTGTTATTTTCATAGGATTTGTTAACGTTAAGCAATGCATTAAAAAACACCAGCCTTATCCTTTAAGAGGTAGTTAAAATGTTCATAAAGCCAGCAAAAAGGCAGCAGACAATTGATATTTACCTCAAATCAAGAAATGTAAGTTGACTTACTGCATTTAGTCATGTTTTAAAATAGTCACCTAGCTAGCTACACACCAGCTTTATGCAGTCTAAGAGTCAAAGTATGCATGTAGGAGACAATCTTTTCACTTGCTAGCCCAAATTCCAACATTGTTTGGCACTTATTTTACTGTTCTACCAATAGAAAGAATAGGAAGAAGAGCAGAGGGGCAGCAGGACACGACCACAGAAAATAGCTAAACATTCTGCCTGATATTAGCTATTATTACTGTAGCTAGCTAGAGTTAGCTTGGCTTCATACAGATGACAGTCATGGTATTTATACAATTTAGAGATCCTTTTATTGATTTCTACCTACTCTACACTTTAGCATTGCTTTGTACTATTTTTCTGCACTGAATAGGCCTGTAGTATCTGAATAATTATTTGAATCTTGTAGCAGGATACATTTAAAAAAATTGACTTGGACAGGGACATTCCACAAAGCTGGCCCCAAATAAAAAAAAAAGTTTTGAATCAAGTTTGTCCCTCTCACTTCTGAAAAGATGGCGCCGCCCCTGCAACAAAGTAAACTTTTCCACTACAGTTCAGACCAAAGACAACGAACATTAGGTGTCGCACCCTCAACTGCACTGACCCTAATTAACCCACAGCCGGAGACATCATTTTAAATCCTACCACCTCAATCTGCCATAAGGATCCTAAATTTAGCATTTGAGTACCTCTGAAACTCTCAAGCTTCTTGAGGACACTTTGATGCTTTGGTGCCTCTTTACAACCTCGCTTCATGTGCAGCCAGTTACCTAAACCCCAAAAGTGTGGATTTCATAAGAAATTATGTCAGCCAGTGCCACTCTTTTCAGCATGTCTCATTAGCAGTCCCCCCCCCTCATTTCCTCCTTTCGTCACAATTAAGGCTCTGGCTTTTAGTCATCCTCCTCTCTTCCAAACACTAATGATCTTTCTGAACACTGGGATTAACTGAGGCAATGCCCCTCAGTGCCTGAAATTAAATTAGAATCACAAGTCCCTGGTGCGGTACCCTAGAGAAGGCCAATTTTTATGGAGGCTGGTGATTTTGGGGAAGCATGATCAGAAGAAATCTGCAACAAGGAACCTCGAGACAGAGAGGGGGATGAGGAAAAACAAAGGAAAAGATTGAGTGGATAAAGAAAGAGTGGAGTTAAGAAGAGAATATAAGAGAATATGATTACATAATACTCTCCTGATGTCCTTTTCACTTTATGCTTCAGACCGCGATTAATTGTGTTACGGAGTCAATCCTGTAACCTTTCTCACAGATTACTTCCAGAATGAGTGTGAATGCTGTTACGGCCTGCAATTACATTAAATCGCTGCTAATGTTATTTTCTAGGGGCGACATTGAGAAAATGTGCTGCAGTGCATTCATCTACACAATTTGATATAAAAGCTTAATTTCTTTAAAGCTGCACTAGGCAACATTTTTATGTAAAAATACATCATTAAGTGGGACTGCAACACAGAGGAGCGTCCCATCCCCTCTAATTTAGACTCTGTAAATTCACCCTATTTGCCCAAATTAAATTCTGCTGGAAATTTTGGAAAACCTTCTCTGTCCACAGGAATGACAAATCAAAACTTGAGCAAAATCTGAAGTGTCTCCTAAACAGCAGTGAGCAGCGCTCCGTCCAGAGAAAGCTGGACTCACCAGCGTTAGATCTTTTCCTCTCTCGTCCCTCTCGCAGAAGTGGGGACTTGAGTCACATGACTTTGAATTGCTGGAGACTTGACTTGACTTGGGTTCTGGTGGCTTGGGACTTGACTCTGACTTGTACTTTGATGACTTGAAAAGGTTTCTAAAGTCTTGACTTGAGATCTTGTGTTTGTGTAAATGACTTAGATTGAAAGTGATGAGATTTGTTCCAGCAGACGACTGAATTTAAATTCTGTTTTCTGAATTTGTATGGAATGATTGAATTTATTGAAGTTGAAACTGATTCTAGAAATCAAACTCATGATGCTCTTACCAAGTTTTTATCCTATTAAAACCATATTGCATTGAAAAGTCCTAGATATTTAGTTTTCTTTAAGATATTAAATTGATACTGGACTCTTGATTTGTTCTGACTTGACTTGCTGTTCTACATTTAGACTTGAGACTTGACATTAATGACATGGACTTGACTTGGACATCTACATTTAGACTTGGACTTGAGTTGAGACTTGTGCCTCAAGACTTGAGACTGACTTGGGACTCGAGCAGAGTTGAGTTGGTCACACCTCTAGTATTTAGTGATCAGACTGTGTACAGTTTGCTGACGTTAACAGGTCTTCTGGGTGTTTAAGTCTGCAAAAATTCCAACAGTTATAGTATTTTTATGATTGATTAATTCATGGAAAATTGAGCCAATATCGACTGTCATCTGATAATATTTAACAATATGAATTCCACTGTTCCTTCGCTGAAGTGAATGTGTGTGCAGCATTTGTAGAGAACAGTAGCTTTAGCAAAGTAGAGCCATATTTATGTAGTGGTGAGCCTCCTCGGCTCGCAGCTCTGCCTCACACTGAGCCTGTCACCCATTCCTGTCTGATCAGAGGAAAGTCGGCAGAGAACATTGTCTAACCAGCGCTGGAGATAGTGGGGATCCAACTACTCTCTCTTCTCTCTCTCTCTCTCTCACTTACTCACTCTCTCATCCATCCTCTGACGCATGTAGCCCTCCCACGTCATTCCACTCTAAACCCACTGCCAATCCCCCCCCATCCACCTCCCCTCCCCTCCCACTGCCTATTATAACCTCCATGTAAAAGCTCTCAGCAGGCTTACTCCAAGTGATAAGATGTGTCTGGGTGAGACAGGAAGACACAGAGAGAGAGAGAGAGAGAGAGAGAGAATGAGATAGCAATTGTGAAATGGCGCTCCTTATTTTAAATTACGTTCTCATTCGGTGTGTGGTGCGAGCCGGCGGAGCGAATGTCACAATCACAGATCAAATCAACAGTTAGCGAGTTAAAACAGTTCATTCAAGTGTCCTTCATATCCGCAGTTAATTACCAGAAGCGGCTCGAGTCATGCTTCTTGGGTGTCGGCGTGCGATAACTCGTCATGGCATCGCGTTCGCTTGGGCTATGTAATCATTTCGCTACGGACAAAAAAAAAAAAAAAAAACGTATCGTCAGTAATGTAAAAAAATGACTTCTCATTTGTCTAATGTGGCACCGATTCATAACATCATTTCCACTGCGGAGTATGACTTCTTTTCAACTCTAAGTACTTCCCGAGACTTTTAGTGCGGCTGTTAATAGTCTGTAACATTAACATGGCATTTATAGCAAACCATTCGGAGGTTCATGGCGAGCTTTAGGCCATTTAACACGTTTAACAGCCGCCGAACTAATTGCGCTACGGGTCTCTCGGAGAAGAAGAATAGACTGCGGTGGAAGGAAAAGACTCGGATTCCTCCACAACAGCCAATGCAAATGTTACACTCAATACATGATGAATTAATTGGTTAATTCAGATATAGTGGAGGATAAACCCACCTAACCTCAATCAACAAACTTTTCATAGCAGACTTACGGTATACAGAATGATGAGCTGGTAAACAAACAGCTGGGTAAACCATGACATCCAGTCGGTGATTAGAATCAGAAAGCAAGCAACCGCCAATCTAATTAAAACACAATTAGAGGCTCAGAAAAGCATTCATTTATACTTTTTCCTTAAAAGATAGACAGGGATGTATGATGTTCACACATAGTATACATCATAATTAGTTATTAATTAGTATCGAACTGGTGTAAGTTTTATGAAGATTGGGCCTTTTAAGGATCAAAGCATAATTCGACAGCTTTATGAAGATGTAATTGATTTTTTGATGTCAGTGATTGCTTGCCTTATGATCGCTGATTAGAAGTCAGAGTGTACCCACCTTTTTATTTACCGCTACATCACTGTAAAATCTATCTTCATATAACTCACTATGATATACACTGCCAGTCAAAAGTTTGGACACACCTGATTGAATGTATGATGAATGAATGTTTTTCATTCTCCTAAAGCCATTTTGATCTAAAGGCTTCTGCTTTAAATGCTTGAACTTTGTTTCTTAGACAAATATAAATAGTGAAGTTGATCCTATGTATGAATTTCTTTCCAAAGTCTTTGCCTTTCCATCAAGGCAAAGGGCGGCTACTTTAAAGAATCTAAAATATAAGATAGTTTTGACACTTTTTTGGTCACTGCATAATTCCATTTGTGTTGTTTCGTAGTTTTGATGTCTTTACTATTATTCTAAAATGTGGAGAAAAAAAATAAAGAAAAATGTGGTGTGTCCAAACTTTTGACCGGTAGCGTATGCTATGAATTGATGTGAAAACGTGGGTAAAAAAAACGAGTTCTGGGTTTACCCCGCTTTACGAACGACAATACGACACGAATGTCTTCCAGACGTCCAATGAATCACAGCATCTTGGCGTCAACAGTGGTTTTTTTTGTGTGTGCTGGAGACGTTTTTCATTCGATCCAAGGTACATCCTGGGGCTTGCCAAACACGACGCTGCCATGTCCTTGAAAGTGGTTGCTTGAGCTTAAGACATAATCACGTTGCCATGGTGCTGAAGAAGACAACCTCTTAGTAAAGGTGGAAGATAAAAGCAGAAGAAAAAAAAAACCCTCTCTGCATCATGTTCCTAGTTTTTATTCCCATTTGACAGAATATGTTTTGTTTTTTTGCTGCTTTTCAGTGTGGCGTTGCGAGGTAGGAATGTGTAGGAAGGGGGTGTTGGGCGAAACAAAAGGTTTTTTCCACAACCGATCGAGAACCCGGGATTAAACGCTCTGATCCACGTGTTGATCTGAGCTACTTCGGTGGCGCTGCTCCGCTTTGGGCTATTTCCATCGTGCCTCAACACGCCGTCCCCAAAATTAGCGACTGGGACGATAGCGTACTCAGATGGGACCCCCTCGCACTTCTTCACAAGTCCCAGGTACAGGAATATCACCCCGCTTTTCTCGCCGATTAAGTTGTGTGTTGCCGTTGAGGGGCGCAGGAACTGCTGCTTTGTTAAAAATCGGAGAAAAAAAAAAAGAACAAAAGTTTACGTGTTAATTAGAGGCTGGCAGATCCCTCTCCAAAGTGTGCTGGGATCGTTTCGGAGCCCGGGGGGTGGGGTACGAGTGGAGAGCGCAGCGTCATCCGCACTGACAGAAAAGACACCATTACTCCAGCGAGCCCCGCGGCTGTGCAGAGGCTCCAGCGCTGCGTCTTTGTGATGTTGTAATTAAATAGGATCATAATGAACGGAAAGCGGTGAAGACGTTGAGGTGAAAGACGCATCTGTGGAGAAACTCCCTGACAGAATTTTTCAATTGGTAGAGTACTCTACCTCCTCTTTCACATTTCTCCGCATGCATTTCCTCCACCCTAGTCCGGGGAATAAACAATGCTGAGACAGAAGAGAGGAAAAGGTTAAACGCTTGCTTGTTTCTTCTTATCCCACCCAATTTGAACTGTCAATTTATGGCCGCGAGCTATTTCACACCAGTGCAAGTAGGGGATGTTCTGTGTATTCACAGGTGCTTTGTCTCTCTCTTTTTCTCTTTTTTTGCTTCTCGCTGTGGTTGCTGTGGTTTGTTTTGTTTTAGTGGTAAATGGATAACACTGTTTTTCTAGCCTCATGTATTTGGTTCTCTTGTGATTGTGTTTCAACTGGTCTAACCCCATTATAGGAACTGTCTGATGATATTATCCAGTGTCATGATGCTGGGGATGGGACGATATGCTTATCTCATGATACGATTCGCGATACGGGGTTCACGATTTGATACAACCATGATACCATGTAATAAATAAAAGCTCAATGACAAAGTATGACTGTGTAGAATTATGTTTATTTCTGAGCCACAGATCTTTCTAGCAATGGCATTGGCTTGTCTTAATATCGCGATTCATTTTTCTGCCCCACGATACATATTGTCACATTTTTTTATCGCGATATATTGAATTTTGGTATATCGTCCCATGCCTATTTGCAACTCCCTTTATCTTTTCAGACTGTGGATATTCGCTTGATATTGCTTTAGATACACTAAATGGGAAAATCAATTTAAAAAAATAACACTTCAGTTGAAGTTGTAGTGCAAAAGTGCACAAATCCAGCTCCGATGATCTGAATCAACAACCGCCGCCTCTCTCCGAGGCCTTGAAGAGTCGCACAAATCCAGTCTCTAAACAAGCTGATGACATTGCTGGAGGGATCACCCGAGCTCAGCTTTTTTTTTTTTTTTTCTTCCTTTCTACAGACTGAGAGGGGACAGTGTGTTGGCAGGGCAACATATCACGTGTTAACAATGCGTTTTGTGGTCCTGACATTCGTGTCGGCGGGAGATCTCTGTTCCACTATCTGATCAGAGCAGAGATCAGACCGATAGGAGGAAAAGCACGGTGGTGTTCCAACCTACAGCACACAAGACGATACCAAGTGTGTGTGTGTGTGTTCTTGTATTTCTATACATAAGGGGAAAATGTCCTCACAAGATTGGAAAGAGGTAAGGAAATGTGAGGACATGCTAGTTTCGAATTAGGATTTGGGTTTAGGGTTATGATAAGAATTAGGATTAGGTTTAGGTGATGGAATGATGGAATTGTCAGTGAAGGTACTCACAGTTATAATAAGACAAGTGTGTGTGTGTGTGTGTGTGTGTGTGTGAGAGAGAGAGAGAGAGAGAGAGAGAGAGAGAGAAATTTTGTAAAATACCTACATCCAAAAATATTAGTAAAAGATCTCAACAGTCATGTACTGTAGTTTCATATTCAGTCTTAAAATCTTATTTATTTCTTAAAACAAGTGAAAAATTCTGCAGATGGGATGAGACAATTCCATTTGCTTTCAATGCAGTTGTGTCAGAAACTGCATTGAAAGCGTCAAACAAAATAAAACAAGGCAGGACGAGGCTGATCACTCCACAGAGTATCAAGAAAATGACACTTAATGCAGGAAAATTCAAGAAACATGTTGATTTCCATTGGAAATTCCAACAACTGAAATCATCTGGAAGATTTTTTTTTCCACTCGTTTTGAGAGAGAAAAATGACTTGTTACAAGCTTTTTTTTTTTTTTGCAGTGTGCTAACCTGAGCTGCGGATTCCGTCCGGGGGAAATGCCAAAGATAAAGACACTAACAAAATTTGCAGTCGACCTTTATGGTCCGGACCTCTCTCTGCACTTTGCTTCACTTTGTTTCAACACTGTACCAGCACCAGAAGAAAAGTACGGCATAGGCTTTACCAGGGAGGAATAAAGGTTAAGAAAAAGAGTGTTTGCATTTCTTCGACCAATCGATAGCTCCGAGAGGAGGAAGATGACGGGCGGCATCTCGTGTGTGCATTGGATGCCGCTTTGTTTGCCGCTGCACCCATGTGGGATACAGAGGAGATGATGAAACGCCGCTATCGAGCAGATGCGGACATCGGCGTTCCCGAGTCCGTCCGGCGGAGCGTTCCCCTCGAGATTTCCCAGCTATCGATGCTCCATGATTCGGCCTCTGCACTTCAGATGAATATCCTGTGCTTCATCAACATCATTTTCTCAGCTGAATGTTACTTTCTCTACTGAGTAGCACCAAGACTATAGCGGACTACCTAAGCGGACTCCTATGACTTCCGAGGAGAGCTATAAGAGCCACTTCACAATATGCTGAGCACGGCGCTTCCTGCCATGTTGTTTACTCCAGACTATGGGAGGAACAGCAATGAAAGTGCAACAGTTAATCACGTCTTACAAATATTTGACTGAGTGAAGTTCCTAATTTACTGTTTTCCTTAAAAAATGCTTGCATTCAGGACAAATGTGCAGCGTGTTTGCCCCGCTATGGCACAGTGACAAATGTGATATTACTGTAGTTGCTCATTATTTATTCATGCAGCGGATCCAGTTGGAATTAAAAAGCTCTTTCTCAACAAGGACCTGTATATCAAAATGTGCTGAACCCCTCTTTTCCAGTAAGTGGCTGAAAATGTTACCGGGACCAAGCTAAATTAAATTCCACTCGCACAATGACAAATAAAAGAAAACACATCCATGAGAACAATTTCATTAAACGCATCCAAACGAAAAGGGATGTGTTTTGACATTCGGTGGACTATGCGGTTGTTGTTGGGTTTTTTTTTTGCTCAAATATAAAGCAGCCGAGCAAAGAGTTAGCTTTGAAAGATTTTTGCATTTAGGAATTACAACAAACATAGATTTTCATTATGAGAATTTACGGTCTAAGAAATTGACTTGACATTTGCATCTGGGAAACTAATGGGATTTTCAGCATCAAGAGCAGTTGATGAATTAATACCAGCAACTCTTTTTGTCACTGTAATGCAAATTCTCAGTCAGAATGACTTCCAGAATAGCGCTGGTGTTGTGTGCGGTGAATAAATCCAAAGAATAAAAAGAATGCTTGAAAGACTGTAGGAACACATTACATACCTGCCTGTTCCTAAGAAACATAATTAGATACATCCATAATCCTGCATTGTGCGCTTTCTTGTGGTATTGATCGATTGTTTTAATGTCGGATTTATTGTCATCTGATTGGCTAAGAGGCAGTTCTACAGCGGAATTATTATTATAGCAATAACACCCAAGAGTGTGTGCTGTGATTATAGGTCAGTGTGAGGAGTAGGCGAGAGTGTTGGCAGCACTGAAGTCCCCATAATCACAGCAACAAACGGCTTCTATACAATGGTTACCAGCACATGGGAACCGTCTGAGAGGTTTTCAAGTGTCCATACATATGAATAAAAAACAGCTGAAAACAACAGAGATCGCTATCTAGCTCCCTGGTTGCCACAACAGTCGGCATAGAAATGAATAAAGCATGGTGCTTTTCTTACAGTGCTTTATGGGAAATTTTCAGCATGATTGGCACTCGTTTTTTTACCAATCACATTGCTTATTATGGAATTTTCACGTGTCCTAATGTCAACATTGTGGTTTGTATAAAGATGATGATCAGAAGTCGCTTCATTAGTAGGAATCCCTCTGTTGTAACATATAGCAAGTCAAGCCTAAACTACAGTATATAAATAAAAAAATATTTAAAAAAAGCCTTAAGTCATGATTTGGTTTTATGTTGATTTTATGTCCTCTTTTATATTTTTTCCTTATATTTTACTTCTTTTTTTTTATGTTTTCTGACCTTTCTTTGTGTTTTTATTCTGCTTTACTGCTGTATTTTGTCATTGCTCTGTGAAGCACTTTGTAACAATGTTAAAAAAAAAGGTGGTATAGCAATAAAGTTTATTATACCTGTCCATACCCATGACAATATTGCATGACCTACTACTCATGACTGCTTAAAGCCGTTGTAGCTAGGTTTTATTAGCTGACATTTTACTTGAATTCAGCAAAAGTAAACCCCACGTTGGCTGAATGTAAGTAAGACAATATGTCAGAATCTCACTTTACCTGACCAGTTGGGTTAAACTTCACAGCTTCTACTGGCTGGATGGGTAGTAGAGTGAGGAGAGAAGGGGGCAAAGGGTGTTCTTCCTTCGAACTTACCTCCCGGCTTTAAATATACACCTCGTGTGGGTGTGAACTGCGCGTGATTAACAGATAAGCAACTCGCTGTCGAGACCTCAATTCGGGAAAACATTTGATTATGGAATAATGAGAGGAAAAAAAGGGTAAATCACACACCTTTTTCCTCTATAATTAACTCCCGGGGGGCTCCTAACTGCAAACATTTCAGGCGGCGCTCGGCCTGTGCAGCGAGCACATGGCGTGTGTTTCCTGTGTCTCTTGATTGCAATCGCCAACTTAAAACGGGTCCTCGTCTTTCAGGCTGACTGAACGAGTCCAACACGTTCACCTCCTGAGCTTATCTATATTGCATTTAGCTTGTGAGCGTAAGCCCACACAGAAACACAAAGCTGCTCTCACCTCTGAACCGCAGTGCTGACCTACACTGATTTATGCAACACCTAAGCTTACAGTCAGGGATACTGCCTGTATGTGCACCCACCCACTATTCCATGCTCACAGTGCATTACATACTTTACATACTGTATGGAACACAGAAAAGTTGCCCAACTTCTTCCCCCAAGGGTCACACACACAAACACACACACACGCATTAACGCTCGTTTGCATGGAGCGCATGCACAATTCAAATAGCACAAGTAGGTGTGTGTATATAGGAGTCGATTGCTGTGCATCCGTCCCTGCGGCTTTCATTCTGTCAACAGATCAGAAACGTGCCTCATTACAATTTTTACCTCGGGGCATACCCAGCCCTTACAATGCCTCTGCTATAAATACATTATGAATATGGAACATGCCAAAGTCTCGGGTGCATCCGGCATTCCAGGAAATTTCATCGACCCTCTCGGTTCATAGCAAAAATCTGTTTTTTAAGAACCATTACAACGCAATTCAGTTTGCGCTTGCACTAATACCAACGATCCAACGGACACACGTCAATGTAGAGACAGATAGACCGAAGGAGCGCTTGTTTTGTTCACTCTTCCAACAAATTCCAAAGTTCAGTGAGGTTGCTTCAGAGTTTGTTCCTTTTCCACCGGGCGAATTGACCCCCCACTTCACGCTGATGAAAATAGATTGCCTGGTTGCTGCCACCGTGAGCTGAGACACTTGACACATGAGATCTTACTCATATTTGCAATGCAAAACCCACGCCGTTTCATAGAATATAGATGACTGCTGTGATCATTCCCCCGCCACATGCTGGGCGGGAAGCCGGGCGAAAATAATGGAACCTTGAAAGAGGCTGGTGCCTTTCTGCGTGTGTGTGTGTGTGTGTGTGAGTGTAAATGTACTGTGGGGCAAATCCATCTGAATTATTGAGACCAAAACAGCAGCGCCGTGTGTCTCTAAGACGAAGCCCCTGGCAGCGCCGGCTATATAAATGGTGACCTCTCGATCAGAGTCTGACACAGAGCGGCCTTGTTACCTGCAAACCTAGAGGGCCGAATCAGAGACTGTGATGATAAAAGGAAGGGCGCCAAGGTCCTGTGGCTGTCAAACAGATGAATACTATTCTCGGGAGGTTTGACTCCATGGGCTGTTCTGCCTCGTATACTTAATTTCAAAATTAGCTTGGGCGGTCTAGTCCAATTTTGAAAAAATTGTGTCGAGAATAGAAGATGTAAGATCATTCCCGAGAGAGGGCAAGGCGGCGATGTTTCAAAAGTCGAGTTTCCTTGAAAACAAGGTAGTTTAGCTACCTTTGGGCCAACAGTGGGACCGGAATTATTTTCAGACTCAGACTCACTGTATTTATTCAAATGTTGAAGGACAAGGTCATAAAACAGCACAAAGTGTATAAATTTAACCGACGTTGCTGAGTGACGGCCCCAAATCGGCTAATTCAGGGCTTTTCTTTACAAAACTCGACTTAAATTCAAAATTGGTAACCCTGAAAAGAAATAAATTAATTGAAAAAAAGAAAATCACTTTCAGGTCCTCAAAAGGGTTTACAGGAATATGATGTGGTTTCTCTGACGCTTGTATATGTGGATTTAAAGTGATCAGTGTAAGTGGATGTAAGTGCGCATGTGTGTATAGGAAAGTGGTGTGTGCATTCCTAAGAGAAGGCTACTTACAGAACCTTGGGATAAAAGCCTGCGAGGGCAATTCGAGTATCTTTCTTCTGTTTCTAACCATGGAGAACACGAAAAACCAGTTGCGCTATTTCACTATTTAAATCCGGTGTACACAGGACAATTAATCCGTCTCACCTCACTGCTTCTTCCATGATTTCCGAGCCCGTCTGTGTCTCTGGAGAGACGGGCCGAGCTCTCGCTAACTGTGAAGATGGAGCAGCAAGAGCAAATCGATAGGTAAACCTGAATGAATTATATTATTACACATATACTATTACACATACAGCTGCTTTATGTAAAGCTACACCTTAATGCCACATTCATGTCATAACGGAAGAAGCAAAAGAATGGGATGGCATCTCGTTGCTACAACTTGGAAGCGTTCACGTGTTTAGCCCACATCCAAAATCATTTTTATTTATGAATGTAAAATCAACCATAATCAAACTAGACCAGACATTACTCACTTGTAGTGTTGATTGTGTTCATGTGAATATAATTCATAATTAGGATTTTTATTACCTTGGACTGTCAGTGGATTAGCTGCAGTGTTTGCCGCCTGAGTTGACACTCTTTCGCACTTCATGACAGCATGTTTGAGATATAAGAGCCAACAAAAAAATCCCTCATGTGTTTTTGTAATTACCTATGACAGCATATTAGGGCCATTGTAGGTGGAATAATATTCAAAGAAAAAACTCAAAATTTCTGAGATTAAAGTCAGAAATTTGCAAGAAAAAAAAAAAAAGAATCACCTACAGTGGCCCTAATATGGCGTCGTAATTACGACTAGGAGGCTGACGTGAACGTTTTTCCCCAGCTGGCAGCTCGCATTTACGCATTTACATCAAATCTGACATTACATGAACGTGGCATGAGCCACAAAGGTGTCTCCCATATCATATATCAAGGATGAATCAGAGCGAATGAAGCATGTCCCTTTCCAGGAGACGAACACACCAGCTGTCACACCTCTGGCCGTACCTCTGATTGCATCACACCTTCAGTTCCCATCGCAGCCTCTGCCTCCCTCAGGACTTAGAAAGCCAGAGGCGCTTGATTTTGGCAGCTGAATCCGAGTGGGTAAAAAAAAAAGAATAAATAAGTAAAAGCTAGTGGTTTTGGTTACGTCTGAGAGGCTGCACCGTGACCTCGAAGATCCGTTAACGTGTCTCCGGGGACCGGGTCTGTCGTTACCGGAACTCCCTCTGTTCCCGGTGGATCTCTCCGGAGCCGTAACAACCCCCCTCAGGCTGCTGTGTTTCTGACAGGCTGTAATTAGACTAGCCCCGCTCTGGGAAAAAGCCAGGGAACACCTAAGATGGATGCTTTCCTCACTCCCCCTTCTCCCACACACTCACATTTGAATTACTATACTTGCGAGAACTCTCCATTGACCGCATTCATTCCCTAACTAACTAACTCTAATCTTACCGCAGCCTAAACCCAATCCTAACGCTAACCTTAAAGCTGTGCTGTGGAAGACTTTTAAGTAAAAATCCAGTCGTCTTATCGGCCTAAATCACAAAGTGGGGCTGCAGCAGGGAAGAGCGTCCCATCCCATCTAATTGAGACGCCCTGGAGTCACCCTATGTGCCCAAATTAAATTCTGGTTGGTACAAACACTGGGAGTGACGAATTGAAACTTAAGAGCAAAATCCCAAGTGAGTCAGCACTGGACTCACCAACGTTAGATATTTTCCTCTCTCGTCTCTTTGGGTTCCTTTGGTATAAAGCAACACAGACCGGTCAGGTTCGTAAACATGAGCGTGCTGTGTGCAGTTTACTGACATCATGTTACAGGATTTCTGGGTATTGAAGTTTAAATTTTTCAAACAATTAATATCTCGCTGCCATTTGGAGCTGCCAGCGTCCAAAGTTGACTAGTGTTGCTGTTTTCACCTCTTTTCTAAAGCTTGTTGTCAAATTCCGCTCTGGAACGAAGCTCCTCCCGCTCCATTCAGTAGCTTTTCATTTTTTTAAGCTAGCTTGTCTCCTCCCTCGCTGTTTAAAAATGGCGCTCACCCCCTCCCCTTCCTGAAAATGTTCTCGTACTAGCGTAATCGATGAAGCGAGCAAGTAGACTTAGCAAACTAGTAAAATTGCTACCTATCTTCACTTGTCATTGCGGGACACGTAACCTTCAGATGGAGAAAGGCCTGGCAAAGCGAGACCGGCCAGACTTCTCCGTAGATACGGTTAGCTTAGCTGTTAGCCTTTATGGACGGTGCTTTCTAAAGTTTGTCCTTGGTAGGCCTCTGTAGTGCAGTGGCTTTGCTGTGTGTTATTTACAAATGTGTTGCAGTTTCTGTCACCCTCTAGTGGTCAGAAAATGTGCTTATTGCAGATTTAACCTTTACCCTCATTTAAACCTAGTCCTAATTCTAATCTTAACCCTAAACCCAAGTCTTCATCCTAAACTAGCCTCTTGCAGAAGTGAGGACCAGCTTTGGACAGGTTTCCTCATCTTTCTATCTTCGAGAGCACATTTGGTTCCTCATAAGGACAGACGTACTAGAACACACACACAAATACGTACACACACATACAATTTCTACCAATTCATACACTCACACATACAGTGTTGTGTTCATTTGTGTACCTACTCGTTGCTGACAGGACACTCATTGGCTTTTTGTTTACCTGCCTCACCTTATTACATTTCCTCTTGGCAGAACCGAAGGACTGTTCAGACTGACAGAAATCGAATGGCATTATTACACAAATAACCAGCCCATAATTATGTTCATTTTAGAGCAACTAAATGTATTCAGTACAACTCAAAATGTACTCATTATTCACAATGTCAGAATATTTTAGATACTGCATGCCTTTTTTTTCTTTTTTGACACATTCGCACCGCGTCAAGAGTCACTTCAAGGTAAATTAGGTGGTGTTATTCAATCCTAGCCAGCGGGCATGCATGCCTTGCCCATAGGATGGGATGGAGCCCTTCAGGCAGCAGCACCGCCCACATGACTTTATTTATGTCTGGAGTTATTCAAGCAAAACAGAGGTTTATTAGTGGGATGACAGTGCAGCGTCTTTGATCTCTTCCCCTCTCTCTCCCTCTGCTTGTTGCTGACTCAAGGAGCCATTCAATATATGACACAAACCGACCGTACAAGATTAGCTCCCTCGCCCCTGATGTATCTCGGTAAAATCTCCCCTTCCTTCCCAATATGTCGATGTGAAGACTCCGAGTGCAGAGAGCAAACACGGAGTGCATTGCAACGTATTTTCCCAGGCGTCTCATGACTAGCCTTGACGGTGGGGGCGTCGCTTCACACAGGAATGATTTGCGATGCCACTCGGCAGCTGAAGAAAGGCCCAAGCAGATTAAAAGGTGATTTAAACCCCCTCCTTAATCTCATAAAACGGTAAAAGGAGAAGCAAATTGGGAGCGCGGCTGTGGAACCTAATGCACATCGACTCCCACACCGTCCCGGGCATCCTTGAGATTCTCACCCACCCCTGGTTGGCTTTTCTGCGTGGTAAAGCACTTTGGGGAGTTGAATCACTGCAACATGGCTCAACAGTTTCCATTTGTACAGAGAAGACAGACCTTGAAGCAGCTCGAGGCAACTTCACAGGTTGGCGGGCTCCAAAAGGCAGTGAGAAATAGTTTGGAATTTAAGGGCTTCGATGCTCAGAAATCTTGTAGGGTGACGTCAGTGAACTGCACACAGCTCACTCATGTTTACCAACCAGCCAGTCTGTGATGCTTTATACCAAAGAAACCAAAGAGACAAGAGAGGAAAAGATCTGATGTCGGTGAGTCCAGCTTTCTCTGCTGTTTAGGAGACAGGTTGGATTTTACTCTTTAGTTTCGATTTGTCAGAATTTTGGGCAAATAAGGTGAATCTATGTTCTTCTCTATTGCAGCCCCATGTTGTGACTCAGGCTCATAAGCCAGGTGCATTACATAAAAATCTCGCCTTAGTGCAGCTTTAAGCAGAGGTGGAAAAAATGGAAGGAATTCAAAGACAAGAGATGAAAACAAGCGAAGGATATCCAAATTCCTCCATGTTCTCAGAGGAAGAGAGAGAACAGAAGAGAGGGAGGGAGGGAGTGATGACAGAAGAAATTATACAAGCGCTTCTCAGAATAGATGCTCCCAGATAAAGAGCTGCACAAGGATTAACACAAGACACAAGGAGTCCTCTTTACCTAATAAAGCGTGTCTGAATGTGTTATCTGGGGAACCCGGGACAAATTGAAATTCTAGTCAGGTGCGGTCCACGACGGAAACCATATGCTGTTGTTTGATTATCCCTCTTACTCGCTGATCCATGTTCACATTTCTCTCAAGTCTTAAGGACACATTCAACACGCATTGAATTATAGAGGCTCACGAAAGTGGTACCGATACAGCCTGTCAAGTCCAGAACAATCTTCTGCTGGACTCCCACCCTGAAGACAGCACACTGTGCCTTTTATTAACAGCAATAAAGTGGAAAATCATCTGTTTTAAGTGCATCTTGTCATCTCTCCAGAGCGCTGAATGCCCAAATAACAGCGCGGCACATGGGGAATTCATGTTCCTGCACTCCCTTTGTTGTGAAAAATTTCCGCTTTGCTAATTAATGGGATTAATTAGGTCCTAGCAAATGGGTATTAGATTGTAAATTTCTTCACTTGACCATCTCCAGCTAAGTGGCTTAAGGGAGGAGATTTTTTTTTGGCAAATTTTAAATGGAAAAGGGGATTCTCCTTCTTCTCTGATCTTACTAGGGATCTGTGATTCCATAGGGATGATTCCCAAATGCCTGTAGACCCCTTCCACTAAAGCCTTCAAAACACACACACACACACACACACACACTTTCAATGCATGCACTGAACAGAAGCAAAAATAGCATGTGTTCCTTCCTTCACAGCTGAAACTGTTTCCTCCAGTCGCGCCAGGTCCCATTGCTGCTCTGAGCAGCTAATTGGCTTTAAAAGACCACTAAACAGTTTTCAACTGCAGATCAGTTTGGAAATGTTACCCCAATTAACTGACAGTGAAGGAGTGCTGATTGGCCCACTTAGTGCTAATGCGGAGCAGGTTGGGTGCGGCTAAAGGTCACCTGGTGTTGGAGGGGAGCTGATGGAGCTTTAGGTAGATGCAGTGTGTCCTGCCATGCTGGAGAAATGCCTGCAACAAACACTCCACTGAAGTGACTCCACTCAACTGTCACTGTAACACCATTTGGAGATTAATAAGCATGAGTGGCAGTTGCTTAAAAACGGAGACCTTGCTTTTGCATTGCTTTCACACCGCCAAACAATTGGGCCAATGTGCCACACGCATAAATCAAATCCACTCGCAAAGTCTTTTTTCCCCGCAGTTCATTTGAGTGCCTGAGATGCTTATTAAGGTAAAAATCAACTATCATTATGCAAACGTTGTCCTGAGAGGTGTCCGCTATTTTCTTTGGCGCTCCGCCGTGATTAATGAAAACTCCTCTGCAGGTTTCTCTGCAGGTGCGGCCCGGTCCCAACGGGAGGACAATGTGCAACAGCTTGACGGTACGGTTGTAAATACAGTAACGAAATGTCACATCCAGGAGCCTAGCTGTGAAGAAATATGAGGATTATGCTTAAAATAACAAACTATTTTGTTAAGGACTTGAGTTTACACCGCTTTCATCAAGCCTCTTTTGTAGAACAGTGTTTCTCAACCTTTTTCATATGAAGGACCCCTAATTTAGTCCACATTAGAGCCACGGACCCCTATTTGATGAGAATATTTTTATTGTCATATGATTTTGTCCAGAATTCCATGACTATCTGTATTGTAGGTAGAGAGATAACAGTGAAACTATGACCAAAATAGTCTTTTTCCTACAAACTGTAAATTCTGTAAAATCTACTGTAAATTAAACAATTCATCAATTTGCTGGGGACCCCCTGGAGCCCCCTCGAGGACCCCTGGTTGAGAACCACTGCTGTAGAATATGGTTGCAGATCGGACGAGGAATGTCGATGCAAACCCTACACACGAATGAATGAAAACACCAGCCGTCCCAGTCTCATTACATGACCCTCATCCTATTATGGAAGGTTGCACTGATCAATTAACACAGGGATGTGCTGCTAGCCTGTACGGCCATGTAATTGGTGCATAATCCTGCCGGTTGCCCCACCCGCCCTGGCTCTGCGGCCTATGATTACTACACTTTGATCATCGCTCATTAGCGCCACGGAGAATACAGGACAGTGATTGCTATTTGGAAATTACAAAGCGAGAGAATGAGAGAGAGAGAAAGACGGCAGCTCTTCCAGACAGGCAGAGTTTTGAGGAAAGCAAATGGCCCTAAATCGCTGCTGGCGGATTAGAGCAGGAAAGCAAGGGATTTGTTATTTACCTTTAGAAATCCCCCCGTATATGAGTCTGGAGAACGCTGCAAATTTTGTTTTTGTTCCTGCGTTATCTTTCGCCGTTGTCATTTCAGAAAACACGCTCGTTCCCTTGATATCGGCGGAATGAGCGAGGCAATTTCCTGTAGCAGTTTTTCCCCAGCCTCATTCGGCGCTCTTGTTTACACTGGCTTTCCCCAAAAAAAAATATCGAGGTGACGGCTGGTTTCCCTTTGACTTCCCCTAAATGCTCGCGATGGCACGGCTTACCTGCAAAATCCTGCATTCCGGCAACTTCAACAGCGCTTCAGAGATAAAAAAGAAATGCAAAAGCCTCCCTGTCTGAACACCTGACCTGTCCCATAGCTTCTGAAATCCTCAGCTGTCAGGTACACCATTATGCACTCTGCTGTTCCACTAGTAGAGCAACATCTACTGCATTGTCACAACACAAACATGCTGGAAGCGTGCTCGTAGCAGTGTTCGCTCCGAGAGATCTCCGCTTCTGTCCGTACTTTATTTAGCATCAAACAATAATTCACATGCCGAAACTCAGAATACGCATCCAGCTGTCAGGGACGAGTCCAACACTCTGTATAGGAGCCACCAAGCCTTTTTAGGCTCCTGGCTCATCGGATGCAGCTGTGTGCTTCAGAAACACACACATAATATAAAGAGAGGGATTTAAATAGGTGCAGGTGCATCTTATATCTCTCCCTGCCTCCTGACCAACAGCCTTGTGTGTACCCCCTTGTATATACTGCCATGGTCTGAAATTAAGCACCAAATGCCGGTAAAATTTGTCTTAACCTGTTCTTCCCTGCCGGCCCCGCCACTGGGTCCATCATTACAAACGCAGGTTGCACGGCCAAGCTTTGTTCAAACCGACAGAACTTTATTTTAAATTATAGTCAAGATAACAAGTTTTCCAAAGACACCGAATATGTCATGCTACATACAGAGAGATGTGTATATAATGATGCACAAACACCTAGATTTTTTCCATTTGATGTAATGGTGCAGCCATAAAAACATGCCGTCTTGTATTTGAATATTTAATTCGATATAAGCAGCTAGCTTCAAGAAAGCTTTGGAACAGCAGATACAGAATGTGGATGTGATGTTGTACAGTTAGGAAAAAACAAAATTCTAACTTTGAAGCTACTTAAGGGGAATTTTAAGGGTAAAGGTACAAGGGGATAATGGGATAAATCAGTACATTTTTGAGATAATAACTGGGGCCTCATCACTATTTCTCAAGAAGCCAGCCCCAAGAATAGGAAAATACATTAAAAAAAAAAATGTCTAAATGGGTAAATACTATAAATACCATAGCAGTTTCTGCAAGTTAAAATGTAACTAATACAAGTGGTCAAATTATTAACTCAGCAATGAAAATAAATGGGCCGCAAACTTGAACTAAAGGCTGTCATAAAAGGCAAGTGCAAGGCGATGCAGTCGGCAATTAGGTACTAGCAGTAGGCTGTAAAGGAAGACAAGACTAAAAAGTGATTTTAATGCATTTGATTTCATTTAGACTACTTTAACTGCGGCTCATTTGTGTGCAAAAGCCCTCTTGACTGGATAAAAACGTGTGTTACGGCATGTAGTCTACTGTTAGGCTTTGGTGTGTAGGTTATTTTGATTTATTTTTTACGCTGGAGCTATGAAGAGCTTCCCATGTGAATGAAACCTGTGTGCCGATAAATAAGGAGTCGTAATATGTTTGCTGTGTCTACATGATCAAATGTTGTTAGCGTTGAATGCGATGAATTCACAGGGAGACTGCGAAATGGGACCAGACAGATTCTGACAGATTCCCAGCCTTATAGAGGAAGATTTCATTAGGAATTCATGTTTTGGGGATAACATAAACTGACACAAATAACATAAAATGACATAAAATCAAATAGGCAAGAGGAGCAGTAAATGTATTGATGCTGGGCTGGGTTCTCTAGAGCCAGGCTATTGTAGTACATAATGATAGGCTGATGTCCTACTGTAATGCACAAACTGCCTATTTTCAAACTTTGTCCCTGCTGAGCACCATACACTCTGACCGCGAGCCAATCAAAGCAAAGCAAAACAAGCAAATAGTAAACATGTTGTCCCCAACCAGTGATGTAGTTCCACCCTTGGGTCAGTCAGTGATTGCTGAGTGTACTTGAAATATGAGTGAAATTGTATAAGCATTTTCGTGGGACAATGAAAGGACAGATTGACCATATATTTCTGTTGCCTACTCTCCTCAGAATTAGGTTTACAAGTTATATCTTGAAATGTAGTAACTGTAATTGTCCTGTTTTTACTCAATACAGTACAAAATATAAGAACTACAATACGCAATAAATACAATCCGTACATTACACAATGTACACTACAATACAATTTATAATACAATATACAATATAACACACAACACCAGGAGCGTGAGTGTTATGAATAATATAAATGTTAAATGATAAGTGATATATGGAATTGCACAGTAGGTAAGTGGTAATATGATATAAGTAGTCAACACTGACGGCACAGTGGTAGTGCAGTGATGAGTGCAATAACAGTACAACAGTCCAACAACTGTACAATAACTACAGTGTCTTGTGGTTAGAAGTTTTGTCCATTGACTCTCACTTCAACACATCAACCCAGTCTGATGTCTCCAAGTGAGTAGCGTGTGTAGACTATTATGTTACCTATGATAACTTTGATAACTATCCTTGGTACCCATCGGTGCCGAAAACGCCGTTCGCCGGGCACCCGGTGACACATCGGCGTCGGGAAATCTCGGATGGATCACTGGGAACAAATCAGCGCCCTGCCATCAGCCCTGGCCGCCACCGTGCTCCCGGGGAGCGTCGGCAGTAACGCCGAAAGCTCCATGCTTGTCTGTGTCTCTCTCTCCGCCGACAGAACAGAGGGCTGTCAGGTGGACAGCGCTCGCGCATATGCATGGAAATAAACTGCGATATGATATAATTGTATAGATTTTACTTTTACTTTTCAAGCTTCAGTTTATCACATGCATGATATTGGTCAGCCTGCTTACTGTGTGGGAGAAACGAACTACCTCCCGATCTCAGCAGAGAAACAAGATGGCGGAGAAACGAAACTTAAATTTCTGGCTCTGTGATCCTGTGATTGAGTCCACATGGTTCTCAGGTTCTCATGTCTTTTCAATGTGTGTGTATTGCGTCCAGCCGGTCCCTAGCGGCAGAAAGTCAACGTTACAGTGTGACTAACTAACTAACTAACGAACGAACGCACTAATGGACGGAGACCGATCCATAGTCCCTCCTTTGGTGGGGGACAACAACGTCTCACTAAACAGGCTCCTGATTGGCCGCCTGTTACGCTGCTCTGGACAAAGCAGTATCATCTAAACTTCTGTTTCTCCGCTGCCTGGATGGTGAACTAGCCTGATGTTAGTTAAAACTTAACATTATTTCCAGTGGCGAGTCACTTCATGATGAATTACAAATGACCCATTGCAAGCAAGTTTTAAATTATTGTCTCTTGTCTCTATTGAATGTTCCACACAGTACTGCATTCTGTACATGAAAAAGCATTGAAAATGGTATAGTGATATATTTATGTGAGAAAATGTATATTATTTTCATTATTTTGGTCAGTAAGAGTTATTCTTAATACGTAAATCAAGAAATTCACCAGTGAATTTCAGACACTACATACTGGTATATGGTATGGATCAGAAGAGGGAGCTGAGGTTATGACAATCTGGACTCCTATCAAACAGACTTCTATCAACAGACAGCTGTCTCGGAGGTGCCCAACTTACCAGCACTGTGTTTTGAGAGGCCTCTTGCAGGTCCAGACCCACAAAGGGAGAGGAAACAGGAACGTAGGTAGATGGAGTTGAAGAAAGAGAGAGAAGGGTGAGGTATGGGGATAAGGGAAGCAGAAACAGTGAAGACAGGATAAGGTAGTTTCTGGAATTAAGAGCCAGTAGGGGCCACTGAGTTGTCCTCCCCCAGGACATCCTCCTATGGTCAGCTGCAGGGAGAGTTGGTTCTCCACCGGGGTCGCGGCTGCAGCCAGGGTGGAGGGTTGGCAGCACTGGACCCAGTCGGTTTGTGGGACATGGATACTGAATTTCTCCAGCAAACTCCTAAGCCTGGATGTAAAGTAATGCAGGACTTTCCACAGCAGAGATTCCATCATCTCCATGCTGTTTCTTTCCATCCCGAGATCTCTGGTTCTGTCTATACTTTATTCCGCCCCAAAAAATAATCTGCAGTCCAAACTTGAACTCAAAATTTGCTCCACGCCTGCTAGAATAATACTCCAAGTCCAACAGTCTGCATAGGAACCACCAGCCTTTTCAGGCTCCTGACTCGTTAGATGTGGCTGTGTGTGTCGACGTCCTTCACTGCCAGCTTCTTCTGCCAGCATCTATTGAAACATACAGATACTGTATAAAAGGGAAAGATTCAATAAGGTGCAGGTGCACTTTCTTGACAGGCTGTGCCACTCCTGGGTCTCTCCACCTCCACACGGATTCTCGTCCTTCAGTCTTCAGTCTTGGTTGGTCACAGGAAAGGCTAAAGAGGCCTAAGTCTTGGCCATCTCAGTCCACCTCTCTCATCCACGTTTCCTCTCCTCTTCTTGGCTTCGCACAAAAGAGGCTGCTCACTTTCCTTGCAAACCGAGTTGAACCAAATAAAGGGGATTACTCTTACATGGCATCTTAAGTCCCAATTATTTCGCAGGCTGCTTTGGTACCAAATAATACAGCTAGATCACAGCTTTGAGACCGTTGTGCTACTTTTTCCAGGCGACACGCAACCGCTGAGAAAAAAAGATATCTCAATGTTTCGGCATTGTTTGAGCATAATGCTGAACTGTTTCTAAGCAGTCGAGCTCTCATTTAGTTGCAGTCTTATTATGCCAGCCTTCCTCTCTTGCCCAACACAATGGAGGCTTAACTTGACAGCGCCGCAGCTCTAAAATAGCGAAATAACATGGAGAAGACAGGCTTTGACATGGATAATGAATTCGCGTGGCACCGGCCCAGCCTTTAATTTCTCTGTGTGTGCGGAGGAGCAGGGGAGGGACGGGCTGCAGAGGCTGGAGCAAATTAAAAGATCATCAATGCGTGTTCAGAGATTGATGCTCCTTAGCCTGTTAGAGATGTAAAGTCAATGGAGCGGCCATGTCATCTGTTTTAAACGAGCCGAGTTTTTCGAACAAAAAAGCGGGCGAGAGGGGGCTAGAGGCGGTTCTCTTTGAATGAAACCTACACATGCTGCAGCTCATGCACTCATAAGTCCCTGAAGGGGTTTCACAGTTCACACACACACACTCTTATTGTTTCGTTCTAATTGTTTAATGGCAAATCTGCCTCCTTTGTATATTGTACACTTCTTGCAGAATTAGAGGGCCAGAGAGTGCCATTATTGCTACATCGATTGGCTGTATTGAATTCTCATTACCAGGCAAGCAGCCAGGTAGAGTACAGTATGATTCTTGCTGTTGGTGGAGAAGAGCAGGCCATTTAGATCAGTAGCGTGATTGCTGTACTGTATGGATTGTTACAGTTAATTTGCTCAGGGCAACATGGAGAAACAAGTCCAAGTCTAGTCTGCAGTTAGAATTGAGCTTTGTACCATATACAATTACGCTGAGTCATATTATCAACATACCAAACAGAATATCAGTTGGCTGCCGAACATGTATGTATTTCAGATTTAGATTGCAGGACATACAGGACAGTATGCAATCTAGCCATTTGACCAGAGTTCCTTCTTTGTCATTCAAGTTTGCCAGTTCGCTGATTTGAACTCTGAAAAACTTCTTTGGCTCTGCCCACTGAGGTTTAGCTCAATTCATGAGATTATTATTGACTGTTGACTTTGATTTTTTCAAGGCAACACAGTGGGTACACCAAACAATGCTTCATTCTGCCTGCAGACTTGTTTCTCCATATTGTCTTTTTTCAGTATTGTAGTAGTACTGCTAGTAGTTGGATTGGTTAGTGTTAATGATGAGTCAATGATATTTTTAAGTTTAGATAGTTTGTAAGTAATTTTATGATGCACTTACAATGACTTGAATCACCTCTTACTATTGTATATAAGTAGTTTTTTAAGCATTAAATTCATAATTTTTCTTTTGGGAAACTGTGGTTATTTTGGCACTGAAACTGATAAGGGACAATTGGAGGGCAAATGATTTAAAAATATTTGATGTCAAGCCACCAGCAAAGTGCTCAGGTTCCCCTTTTAAGATCCAGCATGTGTCTCAATGGACGGAGCATTCTGCAACTCCAATTACATTGTCTGGCTCTTCGTCAAATAGCTGGTCGATGGCCCATGTGATTTAAGATTCCTTATTTCTGGACAATGTAATCCGAGGGTAACAGTAACATACGGAGGGTTTTTCAAGGCCAAATGTTACTGTAATCAGTTATGAGGCGTTATATACATATTTTATACCAAATTTGCATCTTACATCATGGTATCTGCAAACCATCTGAGCAAAACACACATTTTGTGACTAAACAGTGATTTGATAAGATTAAGTCTACAAGTTCAAAAGTTCAGAATGCCACTTCCCCCATACTTTTTATACTCCTTGAGTGCAGTTGATATCCCATAAGACAAGAAAAACAGGCTCGTTGTGGGAAGACATAAAAGTTTGCTTTACATGAATTATTAAATTTTGTATTCAGAGCTTTAAAATAGTGTATTACATGTTTGGAGATGTCTATTTGGCTTTCCGGAAAACAAACACCCTCAGACAAAACTAACAGCCTCTTTGGAAACTAGCAGCTTACTTCTGTACTATTGTTCATTATCTGCTGCTAGCTGATGTTTCTTCCGCAAACACAGTTCGAGCAATTAAAGGTTTTGCAGTGGTGAAATACCCAAGCTGAAACAAAGTGGAGGTACTTTAGAGGCACTTTTGAATTGTATTAGAGTCAAAGCGACCACAAAGGGAGCGCAAGCCAGTATTTGTAAATGGAAACTGAAATGAGAAGAGGAAAAAACAAGAATCTAGCAAGAGTCAGTCAATGTCTTGTCCAATTGCAGCTTTAAGTGCAACCCACTTTAATATTCGCAACCATTCACAACTGTATGGCTCTACAGCAGCATGCATGATTAATCCTCCGAATGTGATCCATTTTCTGCTGACAGCACAGCTCAAGGATGAAGTTGTATATGCAGTCACTTGGTATATTATCAGACTGATAAGAAGTCGAACATCTGAGCGCCGTGAAAGTTAAGATCAGTCGTGTTCTCCTAAAACTTTCCTTGAACTCCACATTTTACAGTGCGTTGCCTGACTGTACATGTGATGTACTAAAGATCCCATATTATCAGTTTTCATAGTTTTCATGATTTTGTTTTCAAATATAGCCTACCATGGCTCAGGATAGGAGTAAAATGTAGTATTGTTTAGAGTGGTGAGCCAATCAGGAGCAAGTTCAGTTGTGATGTATTGACTTAGGTCCAAAACTGCCTGTTGAAAAGAATGGATTTTTGCTTTAAATGCTTTAAACTTTAAACGTATCTGCTCAAACAACATCAAATTTTAACAATGTCTCCATAAAACATCTTTGATCACATATGTATAGAAATCTAAATTGCTATATTTAGAGTCCTTTAAATCACACTGCATGACAATACATTAACCATGACATATGACATTTGTAATATATCTTGACATCCATCGCAATGTCGCTTCTCCCTACACACCGCCGTCACTGATAGCCTGTTGTGTGCAATCACATCCAAATGATTCTCATCAGCGTCCTCCTCGGTTTCCCCCCACTGTCATGACTCTCCCCCATTAGACGGGCTAACGGAGTCTAACCGAGCCGGGCATGTGTGCTCATTTCTCTCCTCACTCGGATCGATACGGCGATAATATGAGCTCCCCTGATTGTAGACGGTCAAATTAGCGCACGTCTGGCAGACGCGGCAGTTGCATTTGTCAGCTCTCTCCGATTGGTGAAAGCACCGGGGGGTGTTTAACAATTCATGGCCCCCCGATCACAACATGAAACTCTTAACGGCTCGGGACTTTTGTCTCTTACTGTTAATTGGCCGAAACCGGAGCTCACTCCGCCTGGCAACAGGGCCGGGGAGCGATGCAGGAGCGTGGATGATGTTATGTTAGATTCCTCTCAAAGCGTACCGAGGTGGTCCGTGTTCGAGATGAATACTTTACAGTCGGTGGATGGTGGGGCCGGAAGTTTGTTATGAATTAATAAAGCGATGTGGAGGACTGTACAGTGTGTACCGGCCTGGTGTCTGAGAGAACAGATTGGAGCTGGAGGGGAGGCGGGAGATGGAGGCAGAGAGTCCCGTGCGTCATTCAGGAAGATCAGAAAGAAACCGAAGCATCTAACACTAAAGAGGTGTACCAATGTAGAAGAATATCGTGTTGTTCTCCAGTCAAGCATGTTGCTGAGATGAGGGGGGGAATGCAATGTCTGCTGCTGGCTCTGTAGCACTAATCACTGTAGTTCTTTTATCTAATCCTAAAACAGAACAGCACCACTCTCCTAACCTGAATGTAAAGGTTAATGATGCTAATAATAATGCTAATATTCAACAAAAACACTTGTCTTCCCTTGTGTTTGAATATGACCCGAACCACGTACTTACACCCATCTTGAAAAGATAATGGCAGCCAAAGCATTCAAGTGTTGTATTACATCTTCTTCCAGGCGGATATCGGCGGTGTCGGCGCGGAGATTAAGGCAGAAAAGATGTTGCGCCTGTCACGCCGGCTTGCGTGTTACCTCCGAAGAACGATTAAACCCCCCCCCCCCCCCCCCCGACAACAAACGCAGCTCGTCACTCTCCCAGTCATCTTCTGAAGACCATCTTTCCGTGCGGATGCCCCGCTTTTTTTCGCGTGACCACCTGTCGTCTCTACCCTCTCAGCAACCTATCCGTCGTAATTGCCTTTTCCCCATTTGCCTTGTCAAAACAATTTCTCACCCATTTGGCCTGGCAAGGATTTAACAAGGAGAAAACTCATTTATAACCAAGAGCAGTAATTATTCGCTGGGAGCAGTTTGAGAACTGAACATATTTGTTATTCTGTGTTATTATTATTTTCTCTCTAATTGTGTCCTGCCATTGGCATAATCAGTTAATTACAGTCCTCAAGCGGTCATGGGCTGCCTTCTCACATTGCCAGATTGCCACCATGACGTCTGATTTCCTGCTGTGGATATTGAATTTAGGTGACTTGTCTCTGTTTCAAAATGGACCTTTGCTGATCTTCTATAACACCTCAAAGCCACAAAGCCATGTGCAAACAGCTGATTCCCTGCACATAGCAGGAATGCAATCATGTATGTTTCATACAACATATGAATACCAAAATCTATAAGGTATATAGTAGGGATGGGAAGATATGCTTATCTTGCGATACGATATGCGATATGATACGATGTAATAAATCAAAGTCCACTGACAACAAAGTCTGACTGTGCAGAATTATGTTTATTCCTGAGCCACAAATCTTTCTAGCGATGGTATTGTCTTGATAGAATGTAAACAACAATTTAAAAATGTCATTACAAAGTGACAATAATATAATTTCAATGGAGAGCTTGTGAAATTGTGATGGGCAAGCATCTCATCTGTGATTACTACAGCAGAATAAAATGGAGCTAATATCGCTATTCAATTTGAATATATTGATATATTGCGATATATTGAATTTCTATATATCGTCCCATCCCTGGTATATAGTTGTGTTGTATATAACTGCAATTTCAGCAATCTGATTTTCAGTGTAAAAGACAAAATGACAGATGTACCATAAAGCACCTCCCCACACCCTCATTATCAGGCCGCCTCTCAAGAAGGGAAACTGCATCCCCCACCTCAGTCCCAATCTCCAAATTTATTTACAAATTTGCCAGCATAACTAAAACTATGTGTGCACAAATTGCTCTCGCTACAAGGGAGCGTTTAGATGCACACGTTCTCTGATAAAGCCGGAGCCATCGCCCCGGGGTGCTCCAGACTTTGAGGCAAATTAAAGTAATACTTTCAAGACGGCACAAGACACAGTCTCCTCTCCACATTTGCATTGTGAAACAGTGAGTGAATCCCTTTTCATCACAGCGATATCTCTTATCGCGGATCATTAAAAACTTGTGCAGGAGTTCAAAAGCGGCGCACTGTGCAAAAAACAAGGTTGCAGATTAGTTGGAAATCGCTCGCAAATGCTGCGTTAAGCTTGCAACAATTAAAATGTTCCTAATTCTCTCTTACTGTTTCATTTAAGCTTGTAAGCTTGTAGCTTAACGCCAATATTTCCCTTGTAACAGCAGGTGAAATGATTAATTCACGAGACGGCATGTAGTGAAACTACATAAACAGTCTATTTTTAAGACGTGTTGAGTGGATGTGGACATTTTAATTCTCTTTGTGCTTTTTCACATGATATTTGCAGTTGTCATGGATACAAAGAGCACACAAAAAGCCACTACTCGCATAGTAAGTAATGAAAGACTAATGTGAGTGGATTAAAAAGCATGGGGATGAAACCTTGATGCAGATGATTATGTTGAAAGAGTCTCTCTGGCTCTGCCACTGTTATCATGGCTGTGATAAAGCCTGCACTCTAATTTGCTCCATTACACACAAAGCCATTTCAAACTTGCGGAGAGACATTATTTCCATCCTCCCTCGTAGCTCAAGTTCAATTTTTGGATGGTGTGCGCTTTGATTTGAGTCTTCCACTGCGGTGAATTAAAACGTCTAATGGTGAAGGCGATACTGAGGAAAGATTAAAGCCATCATCATCAACAGTCGGCATCATCAGCTGCCAAGTCGAGCAGTTTGTACATGAGCAACAACAGAAGCAAAGCGCAATTTCACTGAGCAAAGAGGCAAAGCATCACATTCCCCTCAACTATTCAAACTCAACTAAATGGCAGATAACAAGGAAAGGGTTTGTGTGTGTGTGTGTCCGTCTGCCTGCATGTGTCTTCCTGTCTGCATTCAAAAGTGGAAGTTTGTCTGTATAGAAGAGTGGAAGTTTTCAGCAGCAATTCTCCCCAAGATGAATGTGGAGCTTTCCAAGGTCCTGAAATAAGAAGCAGCAGCTCTGACAGAGTTAAGGAGCTTCAGTCCAAGGTCTGAACACAGGAACAGTGAGTGGAGACGTCTGAGGACAGTAAATGGGGAGCTGTTCAAGGTGCTGAGCGTTGCATACGGCGATACCGAGCTTTCAAAAAGCCTGCGGAATGATAAGTGTGCATGTCTGCAGATTTGTGTGCAGATTGCTGCTTTTTGTTGCAAGGAATTTGACAATTTGTTACATTCCCCAGCCCAGTCTGAAGGTTTGTCTGATAGGGTTTTTTAAGAGCTGATGCCGATAGATACATTTGGAGTGAGTCTGCCGATAGTTCATATTTTGTAGTGATATTCAGAATCTTATATTACCATTTTCCTGCCAGAAATACCTACAATGGCAATTATTCAGTGTTTCCCCCTGAATTTTATTCTTTTCATGGTGGAAAAGCTTCTGAAATTTAGACCATCATGGGACACTAAAACTCTCCATTCAAAACGAGGATATTACTACAACTACTACTACTATTACTGCTACTGCTACTACTATTACTGCTACTACTACTATTACTATTAGCCTTCTATTTCTACTACTACTAATGTTACCACTACTACTGCTACTGCTACTACTACTGCTACTACTACTGCTACTACTGTTACTACTACTACTACTACTGCTACTGCTACTGCTACTACTACTACTACTACTGCTACTGCTACTACTACTGCTACTACTGTTACTACTACTACTGTTACTACTGTTACTACTACTTCTGCTACTGCTACTACTACTGCTACTACTGCTACTACTGTTACTACTACTACTGCTACTGCTACTACTACTGCTACTACTGCTACTACTGTTACTACTGTTACTACTACTACTACTGCTACTACTACTACTGCTACTACTGTTACTACTGTTACTACTACTACTGCTACTACTGTTACTACTGTTACTACTACTACTGCTACTACTACTGCTACTACTACTACTACTGCTACTACTGCTACTACTGTTACTACTGTTACTACTACTACTACTACTGCTACTACTACTACTACTGCTACTACTGCTACTACTGTTACTACTGCTACTACTACTACTACTACTACTGTTACTACTGTTACTACTACTACTACTACTACTGCTACTACTACTACTACTACTACTGCTACTACTGTTACTACTACTACTGTTACTACTACTGCTACTACTGTTACTACTGCTACTGTTACTACTACTGCTACTACTGTTACTACTACTACTGCTACTACTACTACTACTGCTACTACTACTTCTGCTACTACTGTTACTACTGTTACTACTACTACTGCTACTGCTACTACTACTGCTACTACTGCTACTACTGTTACTACTACTACTGCTACTGCTACTACTACTGCTACTACTGTTACTACTACTACTGCTACTACTACTGCTACTACTACTACTACTGCTACTACTGCTACTACTGTTACTACTGTTACTACTACTACTACTGCTACTACTGCTACTACTGTTACTACTACTACTACTACTGCTACTACTACTACTACTACTACTACTGCTACTACTGTTACTACTACTACTGCTACTGTTACTACTACTGCTACTACTGTTACTACTACTACTGCTACTGTTACTACTACTGCTACTACTGTTACTACTACTACTGCTACTACTACTACTATTGCTACTGCTACTACCACTAATATTAATAACATATTTCATACTTATGTAGAATCTAGTAAAAAATGTTGCATTGTAATTAGTTGAGATTAAGGGCTTCCAATAAATATGTAACCAGTCAAACTGTATCATATCCATCATATCAAAGGTGGACCACAGTAACTGGCCGATTTTATAAAATAAAATAAAAGGTCAGTATGGCTCCATATATCAGTCTGACCCTACCCAGTCTATCCCATTTTTCATATGTGCAGTGACGAGATTGATTAAAATTGGATATTTTTAATATGAACCATATTAATGGATAGAAATAGGTTTGCTACTGTACATACATTTCAATTAGGTGGCAAATGAAATGAAAACATGACTAGAATTGCACACTTGTTGACTGTAAGCTGTGGCAGTGCTGCTGCCACCCGCATCCTCAAAATAGACTAAATGCACTTTCAATGAATGTGAGATATTGTTAATGTAAAACTGTAAATCTAATCTAATGAAAATGTTTTTGCAGTGCTCTTTACAGCCACCTTGTTATGTTCACATTAATCATCATATGAAGCTTAAATAGACACAATTACAAGACCATAAGGATTGGAATTTTAATATACTCTTCTCTCTCTCTCTTGCCTGCTTTCTTTCCAGCAATTACACAGTAACATATGAAAAGAAATGGCATCAGCGACAACAGCCCCTATTCCACTCCCATTAAACGTCTCATGTTATGTTCCAGCACGCTAAAGTGTGATTTATGTGCCTTCTGTGTGTTTATGGAGCCCACCCTGATATCAGAATTAAATCAGTCCTCAAGGGCTACACAGCCTCTGATGAACCCCTCCTAGACATGTATGGTCAATGCGGGGGCAAAATATCTAATTACATTTTTGAGAAGGGTGAATAAGAAAAAAAAAAAGTGAAACAAACAAATCGATATTCAATTAAAGTCGACGTGGAATTTGTGGATTCCACAGAGGAGGCAAAGGAGTTTCTGCTGCAGAGAGAGATGATTACCAGATTACCTTTGCTTGAACATTAAAGAAGTAGACTCCCACCCAGGGAGAAAAACACCACATTCAAGGGCTTTACCCTATTAACAGATCAATTTGGGGTCACTTCAGTATTGCAATTTAGTGTCATGTTATATAATCACCCCAGCGCTCATTAATTATACTGGAGAGTATGTAATACCTGGGTTTAAATTAGACCACTCTATAGTGGCATTTACATCGCTCTGTTTGCTTGCCTCCAGTGATCATTAAGAACAGTCAGCTCTTAATGACTTATTAAGGCCCACTAATTGAAATTAGCCTGCTAATTGTCTTATCATTATTGCTGTTTTTTAATGGCAGGTATGAGACAAGGATACCCTTGAGTGGGAAGCCAGATTGAGCAAATGCTTTATTCAGCAGATGTATTTTCAAGCTGGCAACCGCTGTCGAGCCCTGTGAGATGGAATCACTTACGCCTCGCCTGGCCATGTTTGGCTGACCTGTCTTTAACCTCAGCTAATCTTAAAGTAATAAACTGCAACTTTTTAATAGAAATAAATGTCCGTTTTGCTACTTTCTATTACTGATACCGCACAACAGTGATTCCACCTACAGCCAGTTCATGAAAGCTTCTACATTTGTTTCAGTTTCAGTTTATTTGCACATATTAAAAACAGATAACAAACAAGAAATATATATACATAATAAATAATAATGATAATAATAAAAAAGAAGAGAAAAAATAAATTGTGCAGGTGAGGTAAAAAGCCCAATATGAGCTCAAAACCTCACCGAGGTTACACTAATGAAGTTACAATCATTGAGAGTTCTTATTACAATAAACAAAAATGCAATCACTGAAATATAGTTACATAATAGTATTTAGTAAACTAATACAACCAATATTAATAAATGACAAGAATCTCCAGGATATGTGGTAAGCGATCAAATGTATGACTATGAACATTAGCAGCTGTCTAAAATCAGAACCTCTTTTATGTTTCTTTTAAATGCATTTAAGGAGGGAGATAAATCTGCTAAATAAGAAAATGTATTCCAAACTGTGACCCTTCTATAGGCGCCTCTATACCCCTCTATGTTGTTCTAAACACCTATGCACAGATCCGTCTTTCCCGGCAAATATCTTTTTGCTGCACAGCAAGTGATGCATTTTATGTTTCCTGCAGCAGCTACAGATGTTTGCAATAAACAGAAGAAGAACTGGGAAGTTAGCATGAGCAGTGATAGCCACCTTGGCTGACAAAGGAAATAGCGCAACCTACAGAAACTCAAACTTCATCAACAGAAAATCCAAGGAGAAAGAAACAGAGGAAAGCCGAGCCAAAACTAGAGCGAACATCAGCATTGCCTTCCGAAGATGAAATCTCTCCAAGATAGGAAGGGACAATGAGGAGCAGAAAACATCAAAGCAATTGCTGATCACCAAAGGTGTCGCCAAAATCAAGAGAAACAAGAATCTCGTGTTTGTATCACTTCAACAAACATCTCTTATATGAGATCTAATGTGCGCCGAAGTTATCTAAGGGAAGTTCACTGATCCTGTTAAACGATCCTGATGGAGCTGACATTATTGGCTCGGCGACAGACACACCCAGGTGTGAGTCACCCAGCGACACACATGGGAGACAAGGACATTCCCCATTCACAAAAAAAAATCACACAGCTTCCTTCCCCGTCGCAGCTCTCCTGCATGTGGCATTTGTGTGAAAAGGAGAAAGAGTATATGAGGATAATGCCGGCGGTTTGAGGACTTGGTGAAAAAGTTTATGGACGACCCTCAAGACAGAACACCCTGTCAGATCGAGAAATCCCGACCAGTTCTGAAGGACACCTTCCCTTTAGGACCATTGCAACATCACACACACACACACACATACACTCAAATCCACAGGGTTCCTCTGGCCACATAGCTCTCTGTTGTGGCAGATGTTCAACTTAAGAATAGACCCCTGGATAAGTAGGAGCAATGTGAATCTACAGTGAATTTCATTTAAATAGGCATGAGAGTGCATGCAAACACAAACCACAGACCAACTCTTTCTCTGCAATCTCTGTCAGGCCCCATAACGCAGCTACAATATTCATGAGCGACTAGAAAGAGTAGATGCGTCCTGACAAGATAAAACACTGTTGTGGTGAGGACTTAAAGCTGTTTAGAGTACATCCTGGCAACCAGGACATCCGTGTGTGTGTGTGTGTGTGTGTGTGTGTGTGTGTGCGTGCCTGCCCATGTGCGATCCCACGTCAAATCACATCTGCATCATTCAGATTGCTCCTCTGCAGTTTGAGACGTGGCCTTTAAATGTGAAAGCCACCTGTCTATATTGCTTTGATTCCCCCTCTTTTTCTCGGAAACTTTCTCGAAACTGCGTACACATCTTCTGCTAGATGGTGGTGCAATGGGTTTCTACGTCTGTCTGCTTGCCACATGGTGTTTGTATTCATCAAAGGACACTCAAAGTACCAGGGACGGCTTGTGAAGACTTTCAATTAGTTATTGTTCCAAAGCAGTGTTTATCATTGTTTTTACCCCCTGAACCTTCCCTTTTTAAAAATCAATTCGGTGTCACTATTCACAAAGTGTGGCGTCGAGCCGGTGCGTGTCGGCACACGTGGGCGGACGTTTCCGACTGTCGGCACTGTGTTTTGTTTTTTTTTATTTATGCATCCATCCTTTTCCCCCATGAGTAGAGGAAGCTCCGGTACGTGCCTGGTAGAAGACTCCATTAGCAGCCTTACTCTGGTGGGCGAGACGTGATGAGTTTAGGCAAGGATCATAAATGTGCGTGTCAGTTTCACTCGGGTGAGACGATGACGGGCCGCGCGCAGACGCACGCACGCGCAGAGAGACGACTAGAGATGGAGCGAATGAGGAAAAAGGTACAGGGGGCGAAGAAAATAATGGAAACACTGCATGAAAAAGGACTTTGAAGTAGCGAAATCCCAAATGCAAAGGCAGCTACACAGGCGAGTCATGTGAAGATGAATGCTAATAAGTAGTAAGTGTCAGCTTTAAAAGAGGTCTGACAGTCACTGATTTTACATGGGAGGTTTTCAAAGCAGCGCGAGGCAGCGAGCGGAGATCAAACGGAGCCAAACAGGAAACATCGGTCACAAAAACTGCAAAATTATTTAATGTAGCGAAGGTAACAGTCTGGAAAATCATGACAGCATCTGCCAAATACAAACTGCATCAGTAAAGAGGAGCAGTGGTGGCAAGTAGAAGCTCACCAACAGGGATAGATGGACACTTACTGTTACAGGATACCCAGCAGACACTTTGATGCGATAGATGTTGATGCAATGGCCTAAACCAACGTTGAAAACCTAGGTAAAATAGCGTCAAAATGAAAGGCATGGGCGATATCCAAAATTGAATATTGCGATACTTTCCCACCAAAATATCGCGATATACGATATTATCAAATATCAGCCCAAACATAATGACATTCGTAGTCATCTATAGCTAAGAAGAGAGAATTGAACCAACACCTCTTTGTCTCAGTCTCAACAAAAACTGTACACTTAACTCCTGTAACTTATTACATGCTTCATATTCATATATCGGGCAAATCAAGGTTCACTGTAACAGGATACCCAGCAGACATTTTGATGAGATAGATGTCGATGCAATGGCTTAAACCTGTGACTCAGTCTCAACAAAAACTGTACAGTTCAGCAATCCAAAGAAGACTGAAGCTGTTCTGAAGGCAAAGGGAGGCCCTACTCCTTATTAGATACTTCATATTCATATATCGTTAGGTGTTTCCCTTATTTTTCCACCTGCTTCATGTTTATGAGTTTGTGAGAGAGAGAGAGTCAGAGAGAAAGGTATTACTGAGAGAAAAGAAAAGCAACCAGCAGCCGAGGCTCTTCTCCCCCGAGGGCTGAGATGAACAGAGGTGGTGAGATCGCAGCTCTGGAAAAAGGTGAAATGGAGGTGATGATTGTGGCCGAGAGAAGCTGCTTTCTTTCACAGGGTGAGGAAAAAGGGAGGAGAGAAAGATTACAGCTGGTTGCGATCAAATGCAGTTTTTTTTGTCCTCAAATGCATCACAATGGTCTTTCTTAACTCTTGCAGATCGCCTCCCACGATCTGCTGAAGTTCAGTATCAAAAACAACAAGCCCACTTCTCTCGGAGCCTTGATAACAATGATACCTTGTTGTGTTTTGTTCTTCAAATCACGCAAAACTTTACATCGGAAAGTGCAGAAGAAGAAAACAGAAAGAAACTGAGACAAGGTATCCTTCGCTGCGTTTTTCAGACTGCAAGCTTCATGCTGCTGGTGAGTAGGCTGCGGCAGAAGCGGAGGTCCGGCTGACTGACAGGTTTCCATGGCTGGGGGCTCTGTGGAGGAGGCCAGCCCTCCCCAGGTATCCTGGTGGGAGGTGGGTGGTGCATCTGACAGTTGCTGATGGGAAAATTATCGCTTCAAATACCTCTGCACCGGCTGACCTTTTCAACAGGAGAAAAGGAGCGTCACGACAGAGAAAATCATACGCCTCTTTCTGTTTCTTTCGGTTCAGGCTGCGTGTCTGAGGTGAGATGACCCAATGTAAATTTCTGCTTTTGTCCGAATGTGTGATTTGAAAATGGCTGTTTTGATCTAGATACTGACATTTGTCTATATGTAAAATCTTAGTGTTTTTTACTATATGTGGCCTGAAAATATAATGTGTGCCAAGATGGCAAGGTAGCGCAAGATGCAATTTGCTCAAAGGAGCATAGCACTCAAACGGGTCATGGTGGCAACAAAAACACGACTAAAACAACCTTGTATTTAGTCGGAAAACCCATTTCAAGTGGCCTTCCTGTCATGCTGGAGCTCAACAAACTATCACAGGGTGATTTTGCGCATACTGTATGTGACAGCGTGTCCATGACACCAAAACTATTATTTAAAGAATCACTGCTTGTGGCAGCCCGTCCTCCAGGGTGAAGACTGCATAAGAAGGGGAAGTCTTCCACTTCCACTTTGCACATCTGAGCGCTAGTGCTGGAAGAGGAGCATAATGGCTTTTTTATGTTTGTGTATGTGTAGAAATACATCAGAGAGATGTCTTGGCTCTTAATGGTGGGCGGCTGAAGACAGCTTTTGTAAGATGGTAGGTTTAATGTCTAATGTGCACACCTTACAAACACTATTCCTGTATTTATAGTCAAATGAGGACTTTTGAACTTCAACATGTCAAAAACAAATGTGTTAGGTTGGGTACTTGCACCTCAAAACATCATCCATATTGTCACAAAAGCATTAATAAAAGCAAAAAAACATCTACTACATTACTAAAATCGTATTTTATCACTGGCTGGAGATAATATGTGTCATGAAAATATTATATGCAATGTGTGCAACGCTCAGAAATATTGTTAACGTACGGGCATTTAGTGGCATCAACCGCAAATATATAAACACACTATAAAATTGCAGTATGAGGCCAAGCAAATTGAGCCTCCAAGGCTAATTTCAGTGAAATAACAGGCCTTTAAGTGTTTTATTTTCCCTTTGCACAACTATCCCTCTAAAACAATAACCACACGAGTGCTTAAGGCTCACACTGATGAGTCTCGTAAGTATATAAGAAGTGGTGGGAGATGTGTGAAGTGGGCCAGCCATCGAGAAAAGCAGGGACCAAAGGCTCTGAAATATTTAGTAATGTATGAGGAGGCAGCTCAAGTGCACATTGTCTAGGAATCTGCCTAAACACCAGCATTAACTTCTCAAAACAAAAGCATACGCCATGAAGAAAATGCGATATTCCGGTATTATCCTGATTGTTTGACGTTTTATAACTGTCTACAATAACAAGACAGTTTATTTTAAAATGCATTTCACTGATGATAGCATGAGTGGTTTGAGTTATAAGACGCAATATCCAGTCTGCTTCCCTGCAATTTCATTTCAACAATTGCAAAATACCGTAGAGGGAATAGAAATGTGGTTATTTTGCATCGCCTCTCCTGCTCTGATTTATGGGAAGAGGAGCCGCTACATACAAATGACACTCGGCAGCCATAACTCACGTCTCGCTTTGCGAGCGGCCAGCCAGGCAGCCTTCTGCTCTGCTTTAAGCGCCACATGTATGCGCTTGCAGCGGACTATTACACTGTTAAAAACATTTATCTTAAGTATGTTTGACTGTCATATACCACTCAACCGCCCTCCACCCACGGCCCGTGCCTTCTCCTCCCATCCTGACACACTTTAAAAATCGAAGGAGCAAAGACGGGAGCAATTTCAGCACGGAGCAATCCCACCGCTTACGGGGCACGATTCTATCACGACCGGCGCTGTTATGTCTTTAAACTCGTGCTAAAAAATGCATTTATTCATGACGGCCTCTTTTGCATAGCTGTTGCACTGCGCAGCTTGAAGGTGCCAGATTATTGAAATGCATTGAGATGTACAGGACTCTGAGACATTTGCAATAAATTCCTCACGCTGCTCATCCCAACCCTAGGTGATGGTAACAATCTCTGCTATCTGATGCAACTACAAACACACAACTCATATTTTAGCACTTTGAGAAGCAAACCCCCTGCACTCCCTGGTAACACCACAATTTTTAATCATATTTGCACAATACGTCGGATAAACGGCTCAAGTGTGATCCAAAGCCTGCCTGAAGGGGGACAGAGCCGCTTGGTAAGTAAAGTGATGTATGTGCATATGGGTATGAGTGAGTGTGTGTGTGTGTATGCTTATGTGTGTGTGCATATGACTGCTTTAATAACAAAGAGAATCACAGTGAGGGAAAATCAGGAGGGAGGAGGCGGAGGGAGGCGATTGGTTTTGTTAATGGCTGGCCATTAAGCTAAATGAAAGCTGATGCGAAATTGATGAGTTTGTTTTGCGGCTGGTTTGCATATGGAAAGCAAATTTATTAGAATCAGGATTCTCGCTGCATCCTGTGTGGCTCTTAATCACGGGAAAGGAAACCTTTCAGGCCAAATCTATTTATGTCATTTCTCATCAGGCTAGATGAGAGCTGATTTGCCACACACAGGCCAGGCAGACTGTATACTGAAGGGGGCCGGGCAGATTGTATACTGAACAGTGCTAAATAAATGGAACTGGAGCAAAGAATAGAGTCACAGGCGCTAACCAATACCATCTGTTACTGCTTAGTCATGACACCGATGCCTCTGATCAGTGGCACATAAAAGCGCTCCTGCTGTTATCCAAAGATTCCTAGATGATGTGAAAACAGTATTTGGATGCAGTAAGAGTATAGCATCTTGTGCACGGCTGCACAGTGGCTCTTTGAGTGCAGAAAAGCAATATCTTTCCACTATGATGGACAAAATGTGTTGGACTTTCAAAAGCACAGTAGGTCAACAGGTAGGACGGAGAGAAAAAAATAGGATTCTGAAGTTGGCAAGCAGTATTGAAAAATGGGAGACAAAGGCAGCTGAGGTAAGGCAGCCAAGAAACACTGCTTAATGAAGACTGTACTCAAAACCACACTGCATCAATGTGTCTTCTAAAATACAAATAGTATACATCATTGCAGCAAAGTTGTTATGCATGGCACCGGCTGTGTTCATCTGCCCTAATTTGTTATATAAAAGCAGCTTGCAACTGACATATCACTGATACATTCTGTTATTATTCATGGATTTCTGATGCAATTATGCCGTATTGTGTTTTCTTATCGTTAATGGAAGCATCACATTATATCCATCTGTGGCGTCCAGCTCCTCCGTGTGTAAAGTGCATGAAATGAGGCCATGATATGATATAATAGCGGTTCAGGGCGGTATTGATCGGCCTAATGGCCTGTGTTTGTTCCAGGTTCTTAAGAGACTATAAGAGGAGACATCTGGAGGAACACTCCCGATGATAAAAGAGGCCGATCGGGAGTTTCTGAGGAGTAAAGTAGGAGAGCGGAGGGGTGTGCCGTCGAACGAGTAAATCATACGAACAAATGATCTGAGCAGGTGTGGCATTTGATTGCCCGATTAAAAGCTATTAATCTCTATGACACCCTAAAGTTACGAGCATCACTGCTGTGCATGCTGGGGCTGAGGGAATTTCGCGGTTCTTATTGGCAGCCACACTCAACTTCACACCAAGCACAAGTTGCTGCTGTCCACACTTTGCCATGAGGTTGCCATAGTGTGCCTACAAGGGATCATGTGAAACTTTAGGGTGTAAAAGTGTTCCTTCTTAATTGTCCCAAATAGCTTCCAATATGCTCATTTTCAACGTTGAGGAGATGCTACGATTTGCCAGTGTGTTATCACTCTGCCAGCTTTATTTTAACTAGTCAGTGCCAGCCACCATTTAAAGACTTGTAGCATTGATTACCTATTACCCGCACCGATGGGCCCATCTGATGGCCTCAGACAACGCTGGTGCATGTCATTCACGAGTACTTGAGCACTCAGAAATGTGTGAAAGATCTGAGGGAGGCATGACGGGAGGGTCGGGACCATTCTGTGATCTGTCCATGTGGCAAGCAAGGAGTATAAGATGGGTTTTGAATGTGGAAAACAGCACATTAATTGCGTTGAAGGTCAGTGGAAATCGATACAATCCGATAGCCCTGTGCTAGCAAGAGACTAATGGACTAATGGAGAAAATAGCATCTCCTTGAGCTAGTGTTTAAAGCTGCACCAGGCAATATTTTTGATGTAAAACTCCACCTGTCTTGTCTGCAACAAAGAAAAATGTTCCAATTGAGACCGAGCAGAATCTCTCTAGTGTATTTGCCCAAATGAAATTCTGAGAGTGAAGTTCAGAGAGTGAGCGCTCCATCGACAGAAAGCTGGACTCACCAACAATGGTTGAACCTCCAGCCCTCCACACACTAAGAAGAAGACACTTACGTTAGTTTACTGACATCGCCTTACAGGATTTCTGGGTAATGAAGTCCTTCAAACTTTCAAAAATTCATTATCTCCCGCTGCCACTTGGGGCCGCCAAAGTGCGAAGTTGCCTAGTGCAGGTTTATGGTCTTGATTGTATAACCTAGCGAGAGGTGTGGTGAATTTGGATTTATTTTTTGATTACTTACATATTCATTCATAAAGACATGATCCACACAAAGGGGAATGGAGCGTTAAATGTTTTTTTTCTCCTCAAAGTGAACTTCTCACTTGATGAGATTACTGCGTATCTATTTTTTTCAGCTCTAAGCGGTGCATCGTATCTCGCTTCAAGTGCGTAGATGGTGAAGGAAATCCAATAAGTATGAGCTGTGATATTTCAATATACGTGATGGCATTATATTTTGGTTTTGTTCAATCCCTTGTGTTTCTACAACAGGCTGAGGACTCCGAGGACCACTCAGCGACCTGTCAGAGTTTATCACATATTGTTTACCAGAGGTTACAAAGGGGAAGTGGTTCATTTTACTTTGTTCAAATAACTTTACGCCACCTTGGTAAGCAGGAAGAATCTCCCTTCCCTCTTGTCTTTGGGTTATTGATTTCCTTTATTGGACTGATTTTGTATGTTAAGCGGGGCTCTGTCGAAACCCCATGTCCTGCAAAAACTGCCCCTGCAATCAGATGTGGGTTAAGGTTAATCACAGGCAATGATTAACACGACTCCCTCCATTTAGAGGACGTCCCTAAGCCCCCGGGTCCGATCCTCAAGCACCATTATGTCAGCCTATTTATCAGATCAGAATCTTTGAGGGGGGAGTATACATTTTCAGTTCTCATTTTAAATAAAATCACTTTTCCTCTACGCTAAACAACTGAAGTTCTTCTGCTCGCTTGGAGCAAATTGCCTCCAGGGAGTGAGTTTACATGCACACAGTATTGTGGATAATAAGTCACATTAAGGATAAGCTGTTTCCATGCATCTTCATATCAAATATCCTTTGTGTATATTAAGTTTTACAAAGATTACGGTAAAAATAGGGCTTATGCAGACTGCCGGATAAAATACATATATCTATGCGTCAGTGCCCCAGTTTATAACAGAACTGTAAATCCCAGCTATCTTTTTGGGGTTTCCAATAATCAGGATAAGTAGATATGATATGTACAGTACATGAGGCAGAACTCAATACATGGATATCTTGAATAATTACAGAATATTGGTGTGCATGTAAACACTCAACCTCTCAAACTTTTTCACGAACTTGCCAAAAGAGCATATTCCATGATCTTTAACCTCAAGTTTCAGGAACATTTTTCCTTTTGAACATTCTTCTCTCGTTGAGATCAGCGATGCCACTTTGTCTACATTACCAGGTGAGCGTAGGAGCAGTAGGTATTTGCTGGTAAACACCGAGCCGATTGCTGTTTAGAAAACAAATCAACCCCGAGAATATTTTGCATACAAATCAAAATTGTCTCCAGCGCTCCGATGGGAGGAAAGTGAGACATCATAATACAAATCTGATATATCAGCCCGTCATCATCCCAGAGGACCTCGCATCATCCCACAGGATACAGCCGGGCCTTCACTCCCACTTATCTCCTCATTTATTCTCTGAGGACACCCATTAACTGATGATGACAGAACTATGACAAAGGTAAATTGATGACTTAATCAGCCTTAATTTATGAATTGATGGATCCTGATTAAAAAGCAACACACCCACGGGTGTTTTTGACAGATCCAATTCACGCCGCAACATGCAGGAGGGAAAGGAAAATAGGAAATGCATTAGCCTACACATTCAACTGTGATTCCCCAGGGGACTGCTTCTCAAAGAGTTTTTTTTTTCAATGACCAAACTTTCTCTTGACCACGGAGAGAAAAAAGTTGATCAATCTTGAAGGATAAGGCTGGTGTTTTTTAATGCATTTCTTAGCGTCAACAAATCCTATGAAAACAACAAAATCAGCAATGAATTTGCTGTCTCGTCCATGTAGCCAATGCCCAATAAAGCCATGTACAGTAGCCATAGAACTCCATTGTATTAAAAAAATGATTAAAACACGTCAAGAGCTGTGATGAAATATGCTGCCCAGAGCAACGGCATGTTGCTCTGGGCAGCATATTTCATCATCGCGATGCACCGGACCAGCCGACTTTTTCCTCAAACAACTTAATAAGCCGGCCGTAAACACGTTTTCCATCTCAGGAAAGTAGTTCCGTAGCACCGAAAATAGTCCCCGTTGTAATGAAGAATTTGTTCCCATTTGAATTTGATTTGGTAATAACTACAACAGCCTGACTTCATGGTAACAGTTAGCGATTTTTAAAATTGAAACTATGTGTTTGTGAGCTGTATTTCAAGGTTTTTAGCTTACAATTGGAGCCCATGACTTGCGGTTTGAAGGCTAAAAAGGAAACGTGGGAAGTCGGAAATTAATGGGAGTAGAGCAAACGCATTGTTGATTTTGTTATTTTCATAGGATTTGTTGACGGTAAGAAATGCATTTAAAAACACCAGCCGTATCCTTTAATTCGAAATGTGAGACAGAAGAGTCAAACATCAGAATGCGGAAGACATCGCTGGACAGACGCTGGGAATTCTGCAAACTGGCCCAGCCATAGCATACAACACAAAAGCATGACACGAGCACCAGAAGTCTCAGAGCATTGGAGAATCACTTGAAATTTCTCCAGTTGCTATGAATTCCTATCTGTGATTCCGGCCCCCGGTAGCAACAAGATAAGCGCGCCTGTCCATGTGCCTGCGGACACTCCCAGAGACTTTCCACTTCCCCAGCTGTCCCCGCGGGCTCTAGCCACCCAACTCTCCGGCGCACAGCGACTTGTAAGTTGTTATTGATTTTGACCCTCGGTGCCCCGCTCATTGAGTCCGGGGCAACAAATTCTGTGCTTTCGAGTTCAGAAAGATTGCATTTTAGATAAACACTGTCAGCGACTGTACGGCGGGGTCCTGCGCCGATAAAAAGGAGGGTGTGAGTAAATACCTGGAGACACTGCCGATTGCTATCTTCACAGTGAATTACAGTGGAAATCGTCTTTAAGGCTGGAAATTACCGCCCACCCCGCACCCTCCAGCACCCCCCCAGCTCCCCAGCCCTCCAGCCTGGGAGGGAGAGGGGGAAGATGGGGCCTCTCCAGCAGATGGAAACTGGACTCTCAGGCGGTAATGGAGGCAAGGCCACTGGAGAGGCTGCAGAGATAGAAGAAAGATCAGCTCTGCCATTTGTCATTCCTATACTAACTGAGCTCAGCAGTCAAGAAATGAACGGCAAAATTATTCAACAGTTAATTCCTTTGATGAAGGGAGGGATTAATCAAGTTAAGAGCGTCATTTCATTAACCGTTCATAGATTTCTGTCCTAGCTTATGGGCTACGCAACGCAAGTGAGCGGATAATAATATCAAGGAAAAAGGCTGAGGTGCTTTTTGCGTTTACAGGAGTATAGAGTAAAGAAGAAGGTTTTGAAAGCATTTTGGCGCAAACTTCAAATTTAGCTTTTGTATGGGTGCTGGTGAATTCAGCGAATTTCATTGTGTCGTGCAAATTTCACAAAATACAGAGCAAGGTTATTATAGTAAACTTAATACTAAAACTAAGATGAAAATTAGGTGTTAAAAACATTGTCTTAAACTGAAATAAAATCAAAAGACTGTGACAAAAATAATATTGAACTAAAACGATTAAGTCTACTTGTAAAACGAACTAAAATAAAATAAAAAATGTACTTTAAATGTTTTTAGTTGTCTTTTTGTTTATGTGCAGGGTAAGAAAGAATGAATTTTGGCCAGAGAATTTTGAAGTGGTCCCAACTGTATGTTAGTCGAGGATGTATTGAAAAATGAATGTAAATACATTTTTAAAAGAATTTATGCATTTTTGTTTGGGTTAAACAATGCCTGTTACAAATTGTGCAAATGATTAGCAAAATGCTAATCATTGGGGAATGTGGACTACAATAACGCTGATGAGTAACTTCCTTTACCTCTAGTCTACAGTTTTCATTGCCAGAGCTTGATCTCTTGACTGTGTTGTACATTAAAATTTGTACAAGAAATAATTTTCAGAGTGTTGAATTGAAACATTACTATAGTTGTTAATGTTTTATATATATGTTTCGCTAATCATGTCAAACCGCCAGATAGCTAGCTAAGGACTGTTGTAGTACTCTCCCAAACAATTAGCATTTCGCTAGCAAAAATCAATATAAACAGCATTGAAGGACAAAAATTCACAAAGTTGATTCATGTGATAGGTTGATGCATTTTCTGTCATGGAACAAAACGTAGCATGGCTAGTAAGCCTCTGTGTAGCACATACTTTAGTTCTGACATTTCTTGCAAATCCCATTGATATTTTCCAGGGATTTTAGACTACATACCAAATGGTGGAAATGCTAACTTTACAGCCTACACAATTACGTCAGACTTCACATCTCTATGGCTTTAGGCTTCCTTGAGCCATTCTCCACCCCTCTCCTCACCCTTCCCTCCCTTTCCCTCATCCCCTTGTCTGTATTCAGTGTCAGTACCAGCGGCGAGGTGATCACTGGAGCAGGAAACTTCACTTTAGTTCCCCCTACAGTGCCACCTCCTTCCATTTCACTCCATATGTCTCCCTTTGTCTCTCCCAACCTCCTCCCACTGTCCCACAACACCAAGGCGCTATGCCATCAGCTGCATCGCGTGAACTGGTACAGCCCAAATGCACCATGGGAGAAGCCCTGTTTCTGTCTGTTCTGCCACAACTGATCAAGGTAATTTGGCTTCGCTGGGCTACAGCAGGGAAGAGAGCAAGAAAGAGTGAGTGCACTTCAGATTTCACTTACATGACAAAGGCTTACTGTCTATATACGTATATTCATTTCAAGCCAGGGTTGACCTACTGTGTTGAATCAAAACATTTTCTAGATGAATATAACACAGAATACTCATCAAGCCATGGATCTGAGCTTGGTCTTTACAGTTTGTGAATGTGGATTTATAGAGAAATCAGAAATTATTATTTCTGCTGCTTATTTTATATTCTATATTTTGCTTATATTCTGTTTTTCTTTCTTTTTTTTCCCCTGTTGTATCATATTACCTTTGCTGCTGCAATGACCAGGGATCGGGGATCAATAAAGTCTCATGTTATCTTATCTTATTAACTGGAAATTATTGCATTATAAGGGGTGCAACTTTTGTAATTTTTACAACATCAGTCTGATGATGTCATTATACTATCTGGCAATTCATTACATTAACAGAGTTTATTTAATTCTCTACTCATTTAGAGGCGTTATATTACATTTTGACAAGTTATTAAGTTATTCAACAGTTATTGCATTATCAGTTGCTACAGGCCTCCCTCTCTCTCTCTCTTTCTCTATCTCCCTCTCTCTCTCTGGATGTTCGCAATACTGTTGCAAGTTAAAACTCATTAAGGGGGGTCACACAAAGGTTTTCCCTGTACGCATCAGTATTCTGCCTTTTCTCCCTCTGCGCCAGGCATGTTTTTCCTTGTGGTACAGATTGGGGAAGACAGAGAGAGCGAGAGACAGCGAGAGAGAGAGAGAGAGAGAGAGAGGTAAAATAGAGAAGAGGGAAAGGCTGGATGTGCGTTTGAAAATGCACTAGGACTGGTGTAATGGGATTTGAGGCAGAGTAAGAAGTTGCTGGAGATGATTCTTGAGCTGAGAAAAGTAAAGCAGGATTAGAGGGAGCGAGGGAGAGAGTCAGTTTTGATTGAAATCTGCAAATGGGAGTGGCAGATGAGAAGAAGTGAGGTGGTGCCCTTGGATGAGATAAAGAGAAAATATTTATGGTGGAGGAGGAGAGAAAGAAGAGAGGTGTATATGTGGGACAGAGAGAGAGAGAAAGGGAGAACGAGGGAGTGATAGAGAAAGAGAGAGAGGGAGAAAGGGAGAGAGAGAGAGGCAGAGCATGGTTGCATTCTTATTTCCCCTGTTGAAGTGGGTGAGAGCAGACACGCATGGAGATAATGGCCGTCTCATCCATTAATGTATGATTCATAGACAAGCAGAAGATATGAATCGATGCATCAGCAGCCTCTACTAAATCAAGACAGCCGTGGAGTGTTATCTTTCTGCAGACAGACACTGGACGCTGATAGCCTCTGGGGAATAGCGGAGAATGTCAAAGGGGGCGTTGTCTCTCTCTCTCTCCCTTTCTCTGAGAACAAGTACAAAGCATCCCTCCCATTTTAAAGACCAGCCTAGTTTCTCCGAGCCACACCCAACCCTGCAACCCCACCCCTTTACCTCTGCATTTAATCTTAAATCGGGATTTCAGGTCTGCCCTTTTTAAGTTTAGATCTTACATCTTGTATACTTCATAAATAATGGGTCATTAAAGCGTAACTCTGGCCAGTTTTGACCTGGACCCTATTTTCTCGTCTTTGTCCATTGAAATCTCATCAATTTCTTCATTATAGAGCTACTTATGTATTGCTTGCCAGGGTGTGGCTCCCCAATTCAGTCCAATAGGGGCAATGGACACTCCAAAAATCAACCCCAAAGCACCCAAACCCCATGGCTCACTCTGTAATTAGGCATGTATGTATTTAACTTTAAGTTTATCCATGACCTGACAACTTTCAGTATTTATTTTGCACTACTTTACACAGTGGCGCTAGTATACAGGCAGTCACAGCCGGCCGGCAAAGAGGAACAACAAGGAAGTGTTAAAGCAATGGCCATGGTAGCATCAAAACTATAAGAGAAAGGCCTGACTTTACACAAAAGATTTTCCTTTGTCTCCTTGGCTTGCTGCCATCTATTGTTAAGTTTGAAAAGGGTGTGTAGAGATGGATAACAGTGAGTTTCAAACTATAGCCTTTACAGAGACTCTGTAGCCTTTCAGAATGCCTGAAGATTGCTAGTTTACTGCCCTGCCCCTCTCAGCAAGGCATCTCCTCAATCATTAAAACAGTGTTTGGTCTCTGTTTGGTCCCATACAACTGACTGTTAACACCACAGCCATTGTGAAAACTCACACCAAAAACAATGTGTACGTGCATGCACACAAACACACACGCATATACACAGTCAAGGCTACATCCAAATGCACAAAGACTCTCCTCTGTAGTGCAGAGCAGAGCAGTGGGAGGGTCAGGTGGGTGTTGATGGCAGACTGGTCGATCGGTACACCTCTGATTATCCATCAGTCTTGTCTGTGTCCTCCAGGCCCCAAGCTGCACTGAGAAGCCCCTTGTGATTTGGCTAAGAGCTGCCCATCAGTCAGCACTGACATCTGAGACATCCATCCCTACCAGCCACTGGCAGCAAAGTGCACTAAAAAAGAGCCACACTCAGCCCAAGGCCATAAACCATATAGGTAAAATGGGTGGAGAAGAGCAGGGCTTTGTAGCACAGCAGTAGTCTACAAGTTAGAGAAGCTGGCTGGTGACCAGATTGTTGCCAGTTCAAATTCCAAGGCAGGCTGGGAAAGTGTGGGTGGGGAAAGTGAAAGAGAAACACTCTCCCCTCACTCAAGAACTACTATCAACTAAAGAACTACTACTAATACTCAAGAACTACTATCCACTAAAGAACTACTATCCACTAAAGAACTACTACTACTACTCAAGAACTACTACTACTACTACTCAAGAACTACTACTACTACTACTCAAGAACTACTACTACTACTCAAGAACTACTACTACTACTCAAGAACTACTTTCGACTCAAGAACTACCATCGACTCAAGAACTACTATCAACTCAAGAACTACTACTACTACTATTGAAGAACTATTGCTCAGTGGACACTGGTAGAAGACTGTGGTTGTCCTGGGCAGCTCCCAGTGTGAATGTGTGGAACTGTATGAATGTGAAGCATGGCGGTGCTGGAAAAGAGCATGGCACTCTGTCAACTTTCCCTGTATAGATAAAGGTTTAACCCCACCACCCCCATCTCATCCTTTTTTTTTTTTTTTTGTCAGAGTTGGGAAAGCATGTCAAATCTATTACGTTAGAGCTATGACTTCACTTTAGATCAGCGCTGGCACAGTAGTTTAGAGACACATTGGGTTTATGTTTTATTCATTCAGTCATACCAAAAGGCAGGCAGTTTTTGAAATCCAGTTTAGTGAGTTAACAAATTCTTTCCGGCTCGTTGTAACCAAGTGCTTTCAATTAACTTTTTTTCCATTCTACACATGTGCGTGACACAGTAATGCATTGTCGGGCTGGGACAGAGAAAGAGAGAGAGAAAGAGAGAGAGAGAGCCTAGAGGAGAGAGTCAGAGGGTTATCCTTAAGCAGTGTAGTAAGGAGTCAACCCAGGCTAGACTTCCAGCTGTGTTTTATGCACAGGGTTTGAAAAAATGAAAACACCCACATAAATTCCTGCGACAGTGAAAAGGGTTTCTGGTCTTGTACCATGTGTTGGGCGCGCTTCCTATCATGGTTTAGCTCTAATTATCCCTTAGAGGCACAGGAGTATTCTTAACTGTACTAACATATTCAATAATAATGACAATTCTGAGCCGGGATGAAAATTTAACAAGCCCACTTGCTGTAGCACACAGAAGACAAGATGAGTGGGATTTCCATCGTGGCAAGACTACATTCTTTCTTTCTCTGTGACAGCACTGGCACAACTGTGATAACAATGTGTAGATCCAGACCCCCTACTCTCCTCGTACAGCACTCATGCAGCTTATACACTCCTATATCTGGAGAAGGAGAAGAGAAAGAGAAACAGGCTATACTGCCCTACTAAGCCAAAGAGCAGCAACTGTATGAGCAGTAAAACAGAGAAAACTGACATCAAAGGTGTTTCTCCAGCCCCAACAAAAGTAGACTGTAAAGCTTTGTTGATATGGATCTCTATTGGTCACCATGGAGCACCGATGATTGGTTGAGACAGGTTCTATCTCTGTTTTTATGCCTTTTATGGCATTATGTTTTCGGGTTGTCCGTCCGTCCGTCCGTCCGTCCATCCGTCCCATTCTCGTGAACGCGATATCTCAGGAACGCCTGGAGGGAATTTCTTCAAATTTGACACAAACGTCCACTTGGACTCAAAGATGAACTGATTAGATTTTGGTGGTCAAAGGTCAAAGGTCAAGGTCACTGTGACCTCATGTCCATCCCATTCTCATGAACGCAATATCTCAGGAACGCCTGGAGGGAATTTCATTACATCTGGCACAAACGTCCACTTGGACTCAAGGATGAACTGATTAGAATTTGGTGGTCAAAGGTCAAGGTCACTGCGACCTCACAAAAGACATTTTTGGCCATAACTCAAGAATTCATACGCTAATTATGACAAAATTTCACACAAATGTCTAATAGGATAAAATGATGAAGTGATGACATTATTTATCCAAAAGTTCAAAGGTCAACTTCACTGTGACATCATAATGTTTTGCTTACTTAATCTTGAATCTTACCACTGTAGCTGAGAAAACGATCTTGGGTCATTCTACAAAAACGGTGGAAGTGCTGTCACTTACTTTTGCAGACACCAAAATCCTTTAAGTTGACCTAATAATCACATTAATTATATATGTTCAATAAATAAAGACTGTCCTTGCAATGATAAAACAAAGTTTATTGGCGGAGGCATACAACCACGAGGCGGTTATTTCTAGTTATTTATTCATCTTTGCACCTGCATGGGACCAATCTTACACAGGATACCTGTAATTACATTTTGATATCCATTTGTACCAGATTTACAAAATGTATTTCATGCTAATGTGTTTCTGAATGATTCCGGTTGCCAGTTATAATGTTATTTTTTGTGTTTCTCTTTCAGCATGTGTCAAGGACAAATTCAAGGGTGAGGATCCTTCCTCTGTCAACATGGCCCTGGCATACAAATTCAAAGATGTTGCCACCCTAAGGCACAATTTAGAAAATTAATAAGAAGGAATGGCAAAGCCAATGAGAATCCAATGGGGAAAGTATTGGATCCGAGAGAGAGAAAAGCCAGCACACTCTATTGCTCCATACACACTATTATTGTGCAAAAAAAGGACAATGTTTTGATCCCATTACAATCCCATGGGTTTCATGGGTGCCAATTCGCAATGGGAATCCCATAGGAAATGTGGGAAGGGAAAGTAAATTAGTAGCTCAGGTGTGAATGTGGTGAACTGCATGAATGTGAAGCAAGGTGATGCTGGAGAAGAGCATGGAGCTCGGTCAACTTTCCCTGGACAAGTAAAAGTTTAAAAAAAATAAAAAATGAATCAAACCTTCACCTCCTCTGCTCTCCACACAATGTGCACCTAAGTAAATGCCAAGTGGCCATCCAATGATTCAGCTAGTCATAGGTTATACAGTGACTCAGCATAATGATGATCAGTGTATAACACATCACTCAGTAATGTGTGGCAGTAATGTTATTACTTTTCCAAGTTCTCATAAAGTTGTTATTCAGCTTAAATGAGAAGTGGTAGAAAAGTTGACTTTCTCTGGGTATAAGTATTCACTCTGCTTTGATTTTATCCAGTAAAAGAACAACAAGAACATTGGACATCAACTCCCAGCAAGTAATATATACAGTAATAACATACATTACTTCATTACAACATTACTACATTTCATTCTCATTGATCAGATATGATTCCAACTTATCATGTATGCGAGATCTGAGTAGTGTCTAGTAGATTGATGTCTGGGACGGCCTTTTCTACTTTATGACAGTGGTAGAAAATGCTAAGAGATTGACATTACCCTTTAGATGATGAGTGGCACAAAATTATTCCATTTTATGCATAACACCAGAAAGGGCACCCACCGCTTTGGGGAGAACATCCTGATGCTACTCTTGGTTACCCATAGACTTTCATTTAGATCTGTTGTAGGTTTCCAGTACCTTTTATATCACATAACATACAGTATCTTGTCTCATTCTACCACTATAAACCTTGATAGATTTACCTCACTAAAACGCATCAACCCTACTTGTCTAAGAAATGCTATATAAAAAAATGGACTCCCTTTTCCTTTAATATTCCATTTAACGATTAAAACTTAATACTTTATTAATGCGTACATGTCATTATGACTGTCTTTATTGGATCTCTTATTTGTGTCAGATACAGAGCGATTGTCCCAAAATTATCCTATCAAATCTTCTCCGACAAAGTTTCCACTCCTCCGTCATAACATTTAGCTCTTCAAAACACCCCTAAAGGCCCATCAGTGTGGCTGTGCACGATTTGCATCTGAATGATTTCTACAAAAACGACAAAAGAAAAGCCGACAAATGGATATGCATTTACTGCCGCAAAGACGGCACAAATGAAGATAATAAGTCCTGTAATTATAGTTATTTTACACCATCCTCCCGCTTTTGATTTATTGAATCAATGAGCTAGTTTAAGTGCGCTCAACTGATCATATTGGACTATTGAGTCATAATGAGTTTCATCTGCCTCCTAAATATTGATTAGCATTTTCTATGAAAGTGAGTAAAGTTCATTTACATGTTCAGGTTGACTTGGAGGGTTGTTCAGCTTTTAAATGAAAGTTCACTGAGTGCGTCTAGGTTTTAAACAAACCCATTTTTACCACCAGAGGGCCTAAGCTGGGAAGGACATTGATTTATTTTCTCTATCCACTAACACAGATAGACAATCACATTCATACCTATGCCCTACTTAGAGTCTCCAATCCACCTGACTGGCACGTCTTCGGACTGTGGAAGCAAACCCAGGCGAAGACGGGAGTTCTGCAGCTCCCAGACCAGGCACATCAAAATTAATTGGCTCTATGTTCTTTTTATTGCAGAGCAAGGTCCAACCACTGTCTAACTTCAGTCTCCATTGTTGTTAAGAACCTTCACGAGGCTCTTCTTCACACATGCCAGACGTGCGCAAGGACTAACTTGGCATGGTCGCATATCATTAAACCATCAACTGATGAGCGTGTGGAGGGGATGGGAGATGAAGCAAGGCTAGTGGTGGATGGGGAAGGGGGGGTGGCGGCGAGGGAATAAGTGGACATACGAGTGTGAATTAATCATAGGCCCTAAAGCAAGTCTCTGCCTCGGCTCCTGTCGCTCAGCGCACCGTCTGATTGGCTGTGACAAGCACCGTTGGCACGACTGCTGCCATGCAGGTGTTGCCTGTTCTGGGTTAAAACAGCCTGGAAGAGGGCTTCATTAGCCCGGCTCTTCTCCCCTCCAGGAACACTGCATGAAGATCCAATTATGATGATGGACTAATGGATCTGTTCTGAGTGTGTCTTAATTGAAGATCAAGGCCGATATGCATAAAGCGTCTGCAGACAGGAGTGCTGATTTGAGACCAGTTCATTCAGGCGTATGACCTGACCAGCGACTGTCAAACAGGCACTTAGAAGCTTCATCGTGAAAGGAGAATCACCAAACCGCTCAATTATGCTATGCATTTATTTTTCCCATAGCTATCCCTATAGCAGAGTTGAGAACAGTTGAGAACTGATGTCCATTGAAGCAAACGTCCCATGCGCATCTGACTAATGCAGTTTGGCAGGTATATGAATAAAATACAGCAACATATCATACTGAATTGTAAAGTTGGATGGACCTTTAAGGCAAGTGGGGCCTGGAGACCCCGAGGGGTCCTTGAGGGGTCCAGGGGTCCCCAGCAAAATGAGGAATTTGAGTTTGATTTCACTATAATTCACTAAAATTTTGTGAATATATAAGGCTGCAGCTAAAAGTATCCCAATTCTTATTTATTTTTTCAATTCCCATCTGGACCCAAGTCATGCAACCTTCATGCAACCTACATGCTCAAATCAGAATTTGTCAGACAACTGGCATCATTTTGCCAGTTGTCTGTCAGTTGTCTGCCAACCTCAGCATGAAGAACAATGAGACACAACAATATAACTTGATTGGTATTTGGGGAGACGCCTCAATTCAGTCAAAATTTGAAGGCACATACTGTAACCAAAATGTGCTGGAAACAAGCAGGAGAAGCATCTTTTGTTATTGTTGCTCTGTGTGTCTTTTCGACCTCGCTGTCAGTTCATATTGGTATCAGATGTGGGTTACGTCCTAGAATACATATGAACAGCCATCCAAAAAAGATATGAGCAGAACTGTGTTATTGAACATGAAGGCCTGCGGTGTGAATGCAGCTTAAGAATGACTATTCTAATCCTAGGTTTCACTGTCACCAATCTAATCTCTCAACGTACACACATAGTCCCACAGTCCTACTACATCTATGGAGCGCATCATGTTTGCAGTGTGACACTCGTTAGGCCGAACTCAGGCTACACTGCATTTTGCATTCGCCGGGAGAAGCAGACATGGCCGCGGCGGCATGCGAATGCTGAGCATGAACACTTTAGAACTGGACAGCGAGGAACCTTCGAGTCTCTCAGTGGGCAAAGTTGAGAGAGAGAGAGAGAGAGAGAGAGAGAGAGAGAGAGAGTGCTGTGTGGATAATGATCACACACTCATTCATTGCGTGACTTGGGTATCAAGGGGACGCCGGACAAGAAAAACCAACCGTGTTCCAGTTTTAACAGCAACAACGAAGAGGCAGAGCGCGTTCGGATTGTTGACTGTGTGCTACTACACTATTCTGCAATAATGGGGACACTAACTGCAAGTCCAAGAGAAACTGCCAGCCCTCGCAGGTACACGGCTGAATTTTAATTTGGGATGTAGCCGGGGCGACGAATACAGTTGCGCACCGCTACCTGTGCCGCTCAGTTGTTTTCTCTGTTCGCTGTCGATTAGGTGACACCGAGGATGAGCTAGTCATGTGTGCTGGAATAAAAATCACCCCCCGGAGACTGGATGCTCTTCCCTGGTATTTTAGCTGAGAGCTGCAGAGCACTGCAGGGACAGGTGTGGAATTTTAATGAACCACAGAGAACGAGCGAGAGAGATAGAGAGAGAGAGGGAGAGAGAGATGAATTTTCGTCAACAGCCTTTTGCACAGATGGTGAATGTTAAAACGCTATTTAGGTCAATAGTCAGATTACATTAAGCATTCAGAAGTCACTCGATCATCGAGCCGATAACTGAACGGCGTCCGCTCGATAAATAACAAGTAATCTGATGAAGAAAAATGCCAAATGTATCCTCTCGGTATCCTGAAGTCGATCCGGGAGGCAATAAAGCGGAGCTCGTCGTATCGACAGTTAAAAGCCAATATTCCCACTTACACCGCACGAACAATATCATCTGCACCCCTCATTTGAATTTTCATTTCAAACCGAGGCTGTGTTACGGCGGAATATTAAATTATTCACAGTCAATAACCTCATCAAACGCAGCATTAGTGTTTTTTTTATGATGCTCACCCCTACATCATATCCTGCCAGTCACCGCAAAGCAACAACTTGATCTGTTGTTTTTGCAGAGTTGTGGTTTTGGATGAGTCACACAGGGGCTTCTGGCTTTGTCTCAGTCCTGTCCTTTAATTGCCTAAGACATTATTACCTCCTTCTCGAACGACTTGCCTTTGTGTTGTCGACAGGCTCTGCGGCGCTGTGATCGCTATCAGTCAAATAGTAACGATATAATTAGCTTGGAGGACGTCATGAACAGTGAGACACACAGGGAAAGTAGCAGGTGGACTCTCTGAATAGACAGCAACCCATAGAGACATAAGGGACTGACCCTCCGTTGCGGCCTTCAATGCAAAAGTGCATGATCACACAGAACTCCGCCTAACACACAGCATTGTCTTTCCCTGGCAATTCATTTTACACCGAATAATGAATAGAATAACACTCCCGCTATTTATCTTGGGGAGAAAACTTCACCCAAGTGAACCGGCGGCCAGTACAGTCTGCTGCAGAACTTCCCAGCTTGTTTGCACTAAAACACGGTAAGGATTTCTAATGGTCTGCGCTCTGTTTTATTCATATATTTATTCAGCGCAACTAGCCCTAATCTTTTTGCTGGGGAAATTGTTGTTCTATCCAGAGATTTTTCCCCAGCTCAGCATTATATTATGAGTTAATATTGGATGTTACTGAAGCAGCTCCGACCGCCTTGATAATGCCACTGAATCTAATTGCTATTGAGCTTAGGGATAAACAACTTTAAGAGAGGTTGTTATTTATGTTTGAGGAGGGCAAAAACTGTTCATTTCGTTCTGAGGCATTAAACTTGAGTGATCAGGTAAAAAAAAGGCGATATCGAGCAAAACTGAAGTCCCTGATGATTGAATATTTTAGTTCTGTGACCCGCTGTTCCTCTGTTTTTGGTTTGCATTTTGGACAGAAATGTTAAGATGCTAGACTACATTTCTACAAGTACATAAAGTGGCTTTATAATAATGTTTGGAAATCAAACTGCTCTGGGTCGCACAGAAAATGTCGCATCCTTCAAGCGGCAATCTGACATTTGAGGGTTTTTTTCCCGCACCTCGTCGTCGTCGCCTGTCCGCCCACACAAGCCCCCGCTGTTTGTCTTTTCAGCCCATTTGCATGGCCGTATTTTTGTATTCCGCTAACCTCTCACCTCCCACTGACTGCGGTGCAGTTTTGAAATGTCATAAAGGTGCATCTAACTGTCAAGAGTCTTCAGTCCCCGCATTGGTCTGTCACCGCTGCAGAACCTACATTGTTAGAAAAGTCAAGTATGGCTGCTCGCTAGAGACAGGCGAGGTCACTAGATGAGGCTATTTTGTGTAATCAGCTTAACTGGCATACATGCAGTAGGATTTTTTATTTTTTTTGGTACCATCTGAATTGAACCATCTGAATGCTTCCTGAAATGATGTCTAAGTGAGACACAATCCTCATTTTGATTTTGTCTCCATCTTTGGTGCTCAGCGCTCATTACTGTGGTGTTTCTGCTCTGCACTTCCCAGAGATCACCTGTCAATCAAACAGTGTGGGCGGGACTGTGACATCTTTTTCCTTGGATTTTCTGTTGATGCAGTTTGAGCTTCTGTAGTTGGCGCTCTTTTCTTTGTCTGTTCAGCCATGGTGGCTATCACTGCTCATGCTAACTACCCAGTTCTTCTTCTATTAGACACCGGGTGTTTAGAACAGCAAATGTAAAAGCTTTCATGAACTGGCTAGAGGTTGAATCACTATTGTGTTATATCAGCTAGCAATAGAGAGCAAAACAGACATTTATTTATCTGAAAATGTCCCAGATTATTACTAATTTGTTACGCTCTATTTTCTAAAGTAATGCTTCAATAAATTCCCTTCAATCTAACAAATGGACAAATGTAAACCGCTCTGCACAAGCAGCTATGCCACACAGTTGCTCTGAGGAATGGATCTGTATTCATCCACTGGTTAGAGAATTTGTTAGGGTGAGGGAGGCAAAATGGCAGCGGGGGATTCTGCTGTGTCCCTCCACCACCCACAGCCTGGTGGGGATCACATACACAGTGGTGACATAGCCTGGGGGGTAGGGTAGGGTGAGTAAGGTTTGATCTATATGGGTTTTTTGAAGGCTGATATCAGTATTTTTGGACTGAAGCCACCAATAGACAATACTTTTATTATAAGTATTCAGTGTTTCTCCCCCAAACTTTATTCTCTTATTCTCAGATTGAGACACTAAAACTCTACACTGAAGCCCAAGACGATAATGATAAGTGTGTGTGTGTGTGTGTGTGTGTGTGTGTGTGTGTGTGTGTGTGTGTGCATTTATGTATGTGTGTGTTTCTTTTCGAGGTGTTCTGGATCTCTGTATTTTGTGTGCAGGCTGGCTACCTGCACCTCAAGAAGAAGAAGAAATAGAAGAAGAAGAATGAATAAACATTGTTTATACTTGCTCAGAGTCTGATCAAATGTCACATGAGAACCACTTCAGATTCAGGTCTTCCCATAGACAACCAGAGAAACACTGATCAATTACACAGCAGATATGGAATCAAATAAACAGCATATCTAAGGTGGACGACACTGACAGTCAAACCCATTTTTTCATAAAAGGAAAACAAATCTGCAAACCCATATCGGTCTAACCTTAATCCTAAAGCTCTTCATAAGGCCATAACATTATCCTGCCATTTCCAGTGCTTAACCTTGACATTTCTTCATGCTGGCAGTTCCCACTGCAGATCCATCGGAGGGGTCCCGGCACAGCGGGGGCCATGACATGAGCGGTGGTGACATGTCAAGGATCCATCATCCGCTGGCTTGGAAGTATAATGGGATTATTATGAGATGCCCAGTGACACAGAGATCGGGGGAGAGTTAGGTGAAGCAATTGGGAGAAAGAAAGAAAGCAAGAAAGAAAGAAAGAAAGGGAGGGAGTGCCGAGGTGAAATTGCTACTTGTAAGTCTTACCCATTTTCCCTTTCAAACCGTTCATTTTGACGTCTCTCCTTTTCTTTCCGCCCTCGCCTGTGGAATATATATTTTGTTCGACTGCTCTTTTGGGGCCCGTCAGAATTTACTTGACCTAGATGTTACCCCATTCCATTTTTCATTGAGAAATTGCCGCGCACTGTCTGATATACAGACTCGGTCCCCCGGCTCACTTTTTCTGGTGTTTTAATGTTTGCTACAGCCACACCTCGTTTGATGGAAATTGACATATACGAGGTGCGGTTGTAGGTCCGCTGTGTGCTCTTAGGAGGAGTACATGAACACTGTGCTGTGGATTTCAGGGAACGCAGCGGGGGGAAGCGACGGTTGGAAGATTGAATCAACGGGATGAATTCAGTTAAACAGTAGGTGTATAACCTCAATTCTGCAGGGTTTTTTTTTTTAAGATTTGAAATGAACCTCAGAGTGGCTGGTAACTTTTTGATACTTTATTAAGTTAACATGTAAATTCAGATCGGGTGTCATTTTATAGCTTTGTGGAGCAACTTCAATGTAAGAAAAGTGTGCAAAAATTAGCATAAAGTTGTCTACTATCCCTTTTTTTTATAGATTAAGATAGATAGATAGACAGATAGATAGATAGATAGATAGATAGATAGATAGATAGATAGATAGATAGATAATTTTAATGACAAAGCCTATTTATTAAAAGTCAATTATTCTTCAGAATGTCTCTCATCCTTTCAATTCACATATTAACATTTGCAGGTATACAAATAATATATGATATTCAAAATGTATAATAATGTTACTTGTAGCACTTACATTTTAACTGAAAAATGGCTTCTCTGCATTATTTTAATAGATAAGCTTGCACAATAGACCCTTTTCACAAATATGGCTGCCGTACCTCCGCAGGGTGTAGCTTGGTTCTCACCATTGCCAGCAATGTTAAAAAGCCAACTTTCTGTTGCCCATAACTCTGTATGTGATCACTTATTTTGTGTTTCAACATAATGTATAACACAATACAGTTGTTGTCACTGACATATCTTTCTGTTTCTGCTGTCAGACGACTGCACCACTATAAAAAAAAGTGATTTGATCGAGGGTCACAAAATGCTAACAGTACAGAAATTAGCGTTAGCCTTGGTTAGCCAGTTAGCATTTTGTCAGCCTCGATCACAGTTACTTGTGCAGTCGTCTGACAACAGAAACAAAGATATGTCAGTAACAACACCTGTATTGTGTTATACATTATGTTGAAAAGCAAAATTAGTGATCACAGGCTGGGTTATGGGCAACAGAAAGTTGGCTTTTTAATATTGCTGGCAATGGTGAGAACTGAGCTATACCCTGTGGAATGTCTATAGGAGGAAACCAAAAAATGAGGCCTGGATCTGTGAGACAGGTTCCTAAAACTCTGTCTAATAAACAAGCTACTTGTGACTTCTGTTTACAAGATCTGGTTGGCTTAGAATTAGGCAGTGTGAACCTAAACGAACCAAATACACAAATGCAACAAAGTCATCTTTTCCAATCTGAAGATGAACCCGCAAACTCTCTGTTAGCCCACCACCAATTGTCATACATATATTAGTCACAGTGGTAGGCGTTGTGGAAGTCTATCTCCCTATCTTGCATCTATACAGGATAAGTAGAATTTTCCAAACTTCTTCTTGTAGGAGCAACATCCCAGCAGCGGTGCAGCAAGCATGTCAAATGCGGGACTTCTTTCCTGCGCAACTGGGAATTCCAGTCTGGTCGAGTAAACTGACTTCTGTGTACCTGACTGTAAGGATTTTCCCCATGACTGTACGGTATTGGCTCCCCTCCCTCCCCCGGTCTTCTTGTCCTTGCCTTAGATGGGAGTATAAACCTCCTGGGCATTTTTATGGTCACTTCCCATCAAGACCCTGCAGGCTGAAAAGGACAGTGGATTCTCAATAGAAAGACGCATGCACGCATACGCTGTACATCGCCTGCTCTTTTGTGTCATACGGAGACGGATTACATATGGCGGACTTGTTGCGCGGCTTTGTCAGTGTTAAACCCTGACTGGATGTTATCTCTCATATATGGAAGCTGCCGGTAAATAATATGTTGGCCAAAGAGCCTGATAATGCCTCATAACATATGACGCTAATACTAGCAGGGGAGAGGATTTGGCAGTCAATAATACCATCTGGAGCCCATCAAACCACTCAGCCGCTGACTGTGTAACCTATCCACTCAGGTATTCCCAAAACAGAGGGGTTCAGGGCCTCTCTCCGCTCAGCAAACATTTTGACATTGAATAGATCATGCACTAATGTTGAAAACCTGTAAATATACCCCCAACATAAAAGTTTAGTCGTCCACCTGCATCGTTTTATGAAATCAGGACCTAAATATGTTTCTTATAACAGTTTTCAAACCTGTTTTAAAGCTGCACTAGGCAGTTTTGCATGATTGTGCCTCCAAATGGCAGCAAGAGGTAACTAAAATGTGAACCAGAAATCTTATAAGGTGACATCAGTGAACTGCACACCAACCAGCCAACCAGTTTACCAACCAGCCGATCTGTGATGCTTTATACCAAAGATACCAAAGAGACACGAGAGGAAAAGATCTAATGTTGGTGAGTCCAGTTTTCTCTGGATGGAGCGCTCACTCACAACGGTTTAGGAGACACTTTGTATTTCACTCTTATAATAATTTCCTGTGGAGACGATTTCATTTTCATTTGAGCAAATTAGGAGGAATGGGACGTTTTTATCTGCTGCAGCCCCACTTTGTGATTTAGGCTGATAAAACAGGTGTATTGTTACATACAAATTTTGCCTAGTGCAGTTTTAATGACTTTTTACTGTGGCATAATATCATATTGTGACAATTTTGAGTTGATGTGATGTTGAACCTGCATGCCATGTAAACCTAAAGGGCAGTTCACAATGAGTACAATTGTACTGCTTGGCAAACTTTATATGTTTAATACTCCAAATAAACAGTTACCATTGGCTTCATTGATTTCCTTCCTCAAACATCACTATTTGTTGCAAAGGATAATTATGAGGGGAAAAGGTAACGGCTTTGCATCGGCTGCAAAGGAATGGGATACTGAGCTTTGATGAGCTATGTCTTATTTCTTTTTTGTATTCTTTTCTTGTTTTCCACTTTTTCTCTGTCTTTTTATTGGCCTTTATTTATAAAGACTGTAAATGGAGCTTATAATATATTTCATTATTTACTGTTCTTTTCTTATATGCATGTTTATATATTTTACAAATTACATGTTTTTCTTTGCTCATAACCGGGCTGTGATCTCCATTCTGTCTAGTTAATATATTTTGTTCTACAGTTGCTATGTCCATCATATTTTTCATCTCTTTTCTGACTTTTTTACGTTTCTGTTTTGGTTCTGTGTGTTTTGTGTTGTATTGTTATTTTTGTCTAAATATAATGCATGTTACTTTCCTCCTCCAAATGCTTGCTACTATTGATTACAGACTAGACAACTTCTATTTTGTCCCTCTTCAGTCCGAGCCAAACGCACATCCCGCTTGTCGATCTATTGCTCGTGTGCAACAAGGAGCGAAGATGATGTAACAGCTACCAAAAGAACAACAAAAAAACACACAGCAATATCAAGATAAGGTCAAGACGTTATCAGAAGAGTGTGAAAAGACAGAGCGAGACGGGACAAGAGAGAAGAGGGGATTTAGAGCGGGGGACGCAGGATACTGTCGAGAGGATGTGAGCCATGGGACTGTTTGAAGTGGGGGGGAATCAAGCTGAGGAGGGGGGGATTTGGAGCCTGTTTAACCTCTTCGCTCGTGCATTTTTTTTTTTTAGAGTAGCGTTTCCGCCCGTGTGGAGAGCTGTTGATACGGGGCAACACAAGACCAAAACACCTTTTTAATGATTGAAGAGGTGCCTTGCTGAGAGGGGCAGGGCAGTAAACTGGCGCTCCTCGAGGCGTTTCGAGAGGCCGAATTCGAAAGGCTACAAACACATGAAAAGGTTACAGGGCTCGCAACTCGCTATTACCCCGCCGCACACATCTCTTTTCAAGCTTAATAATAGATGTCAGTGAGCCAAGGGGGCATGGGAAAACCTCTCGCATGCAGACAGGAAGGGAGAAACCGTATTTAATGTTCGCCACGGTCCATTATGTATAAAACATGTAGGTTATTTCGATCTATACGTTTGTCTTCATCCAAGCGCACGGATGAGAGTTCTATCTCGCCATCCATTTCTCCAGCCGAGCTCCAGGCCATATCGGTTTACCTCCTCCCTCCTCTGTTTCACTTTAGAAGCGAGCGATCCGGCATCTCTTTGCATACATACATGCAAGCGCGGCCTCCCTCGATGCATCACGATGAATAGAAATGGCCCTCAGCACTTTGATGTGCGTCTCCCCTCACATTCAGAAATTTCACATCTTGCGTCTTCCCGACAGCAAACCCGCAAAATCCTGTCCTTTTTAACGAAAGCCAAGCTTTCGACGAAGGAACATGTGTCGGCTGCCAAGTGGATGCGGCCCAGTAAATAAAACATGGATCCTGCTGAATCGCCTCTCATCTCGCGCCGCACGCCGTCCGATTCGGCCCCCGATGCGAAAGCAGCTGTAATGATGGTGGAAGGCGGAAGCCACCCATAAATACAAGATTTTCATTGTGATTGCTGCATAACTCAATGATTCTCAGCCTTTGTCATATCAAAACAGTCATTCTTCTACATTCTCTAATTGTGTTAACTTCTTGTAAATGAAATAATGCTGAAGTTTAACAATTCATCAATTAGCTGGGGACCCCCTGGAACCCCCTCAAGGACCCCTGGTGGCCCCCGGACCCCACGTTGAGAACCACTGGCATAACTGACTGATATATGTGACCAAACACCATGAACCAAGGCTCATTAAACTTCACTGCAGACCCTTTATACATCAGAAAAGTGGTTTTTTTTCAACAATTATGAATGCATACAAAATCATTTATTGACCCTTATTATGTAATATATGATTTTAACACTAGAAAGGCTAGATTTTGGGGGTCTAAGACAATAAGTCATCAATTGAATAGGGTAAAAATACAATTTCCTTGTGTGATTTTGCGGATCTAACAACACTGGATTGTATAGTAAGTGGGTGTAAGTCATGGAGGAGCATTTTGAGAGCTGCGATACTTCAATTCCAAAATTCAACACAGCTATCAAGTGGCTGCAGCTCGGCTTTGACGCCAAAGATCTGTACGATCCATGAAAAAGCAAAAAAAAAACTGTCTCCCGCAATTTGCCTGCAGTGGCTTCCGCGGTGACAACGACAAAAGCGATAACTTTACCCCAAAATCCCCCCCTTTCATCTGAGCGCTTCTGAGAAACCATCTACATGTAAACCGCCCCTGAAACAAACGCTCTAAACAAGCGCTTCAACAACTCGGAAAGGGCTGTCTCGTCGAGTCTCTTAGCCGATAGCGCTCGCAACTAAATGCAACCTATCTGACATGTGCCAGGAGCTGACAGGCAGCGCAACAGATACCGCGGCTTGGAAGGAAATGTTTTGTTGTGTTTGCAGAGCGGCGGTCCTGTGTCAGTCTGATGAAGCCCGCGTTGCGTTCACAGGCTCCATGCTGCGGTGCCACACTGCTTCTTTCCGTCTCCGAGGCATCTCTTTTTTCCCCGTCTGCATCCCGGTCTCTGGCTTTTTTCCCCCCACTTTTCAATCTCCTGTCCCTCCTTCACCCACTTCCCCCCTCTCTCTCTCTCTCTCTCTCTGTCTCTCTCTCTTTCCCCTCATCGCTCTTCCCCTCTCTGTCTATCTCTCTCTGTTTTCAGTCAGAGTGATTCAGGCGCTCCAGCGGACGCGTTCGGTCCCACTCATCACTGTGACAGCCACAACTGCCTGACAAGAGAAAACAAATTCCGCAGCGGGAGCCGGATATTAATGGACTGAGCTTGTTTTTTTTTTTGTTTTTTTTGGGGCGGCCTCTTACGCACACACACATACAGACATTGACACAGAAATCCAGCAGCATCCATGCATCAAAGCACGTAGACAACATGAATGTATTTTACTTTTATATTATATTAACCAACATAGAAAATTCACGTTAAACCCATTCTGACCTCTCTTCACTGGCTCCCAATTCAAGCCAGATCTGACTTTAAAGGAATAGTTCACCCAAAAATGAAAATTCTGCCAGTTGACCAACCTTAACCTATCTAGTTCGGGACCAATCTCTTCTCTTGCTTTAGTCTGGACTGCATTAACATAGGAAGCTGCCGTTAGGGACTCTAGTCTAGGACTGCCTCTTGGCCGCATGCATTATTTCACTCACTGTCTGTATGAGTGTGTATGGGGCTGAATATGTCTGCTCAAGTGTGTGGGTCATGCTTAATACAGCTATGTGTGGGTATAGCTGTCTGTCTTTCCTCACTTTCAGGCACCTGTCGCACGCAGTGAAGTCCCATCTTTCTGCCTCATCATGTTTCTATTTGTCTTATTTGCTTTGTTATCTCATCATAACTGTCCATTTTATTGTCCATTTTAGTGTTTCGTCCCGGCCCCTATTGCACACTCAGCCGTCCTGGTGGGGGATTCCTCCATGAATGAGCCCAGCCCAAGATTTCTTTCTTTTTTTGAAATTTTTCCTATTTTGTCTCTTTGTTTGTACACTGTAATGCATCATTTTGTTTTGTGTCTAATTGTAGATTAGATAGACTATGGTAGGTTTGTTCCTTGTAAAGTCCTTTGAGACATTATTTTGTGATCAAGGGCTATATAAATAAACCTGACTTGACGAAGACAGTATTGATACTATTAATAAAATACACATTGGAAAAATATTCCTTAAATATATTTATCAAAATCGTGTATTTATTATGTGTAAATTTTTATGAATACTGAAAAAATAACCAAAATCAAATATCTAAATATATTTTGGGAATATATTTGAACATATACAGAATGCAAAAATGGTAAATGATAATAATAATAATAATAATAATAATAATAATAATAATAATAATAATAATAAATTAAATAAAGTGTTTCTTTTTTCAAATATATGTCAGTATGTAATATTTTGACATGGGGAAAACATAATGGTACATCTGTCTCCACATCTTTGTGAATGAACAGAAACAGCGAGCCGATGTTCCTACTTAGCCTGGCCTGTCTCACTGTGTCCATCACACTGCACTTTAACTGTGAAGTAATTACAATCCACATCGTTGTGCATATGAAAGAGTGCTTAATTATTAATGAGAGTTGGCTGCTGAGAGCTAGCCCGCTTATGAAGTCCGCTTCAGATCTGGAACAAAGTGAGTTATGGGAACATGTGTGACCGCATGCTGGTTTCCATAAAGAAAAAGGGAAGTGATTTTTCCATCAGCCTTTCACTCCCTCCACCATCTGCCATTTCCAGAAACTCTGAAAAGTTAACTGTAACTTGTAACGTGCTGAAAGAGAAGCAAGTTTCCCACCAAATCCGACCCAGTGACATGCAAAGTAAAATTCAGTGTAGAGAAGCCAATCTGGTCTTGTTTGTTTACGGTAATTATACCAATGTCTGAAAATTAATATGGAAATGATTTGTTGATGTTAAAATGCTGCATGTACAACCTTTAACTGGGTGGCGCCTATTTCGAATTTCTGTGTACCGGGGACCACCAGGGGTCCTTGAGGGGGTTCCAGGGGGTCCCCAGAAAACTGATGAATTGTTAAACTTCACCATTATTTCATTTACAAGAAGTTAACACAGTTAGCGAATGTAGAAGAATGACTGTTTTGATCATATTTCACTGTTATCTCTCTACCTACAATACAGATAGTCATGGAATCCAGGACAAAATCATATTTAACAATAAAAATATTCTCAGATTTGGGTTCGAGAGACAAAATTTCATCAAATGGACGTCTGTGGTTCTAATGTGGACTAAAGTAGGGGTCCTTGATATGAAAAAGGTTGAGAATCACTGCTCTAGAGTATGTTTGTGTGTAGTAACACCATGAAGCACCTATTCCACCAATCGCTTTAACTTGATAATTTACTGTAACAACACTGCTCCTATGGGGAACCGCCTTGACAAATAACATGAACTAATGGCGAGCCCCACCGCTACACACAGTGAAGCGAATGTAAAGCACATGTAACTGGAGGATTTTGCGTTCAATTAAGATCTGAGACGGTACGGGTGTACATACGCAGCGCATCATGTCGAGACAAACAAACATGAAAGCTCACAGCAGCATGTGTTCACTGGGGGGTATGGGAGGGAAAAACACAGTGAACGACGCCAGGAAACAAAGACAAAACGCTTATATTTTCATTATTCATTTCAATATGTGTAGAGGACGAGTTTCTTTCTGGAGCGTGAATCTCTATTACCGATTCATTACTTAAAATTAATTTGAGTTGAACTTCAACAGACTGCTGATGGGAGATGCGGCGGCATTGTCTGCAGTGTAGAGCCCACTGTCAGTTTGGAAGGAGGCTCTCTGATGGCATTATACCAAGACTCATATATTGCCTATAAACACATTATAGGGAGAGTTCAGCGGTGCATCAGCCCATTTACAGCAATGACAGCAATTTAATAGCTCCGCGCAGAGCCAGAAAGAGAACAGAAATAGAAAAGAATGAAGGCTATTCAAATTCCGCCCGTTTCATGCGTGGCTCCATGGCGCCGAACCGTTCTGATTTGGAAATTCATTTCCATGTACTTGCGGCAGGGGCTCATTCCCGCATTAAGATGTGCCGAACCTCTTAACTTAGCTTGTATACGGCTTGTTGGCGTAACCGTCTCAAGCGCTGGCTGCTATTAATCTTTGAGTGTTCATCTGGCTAAACAACAGATGCGGGCGGATGGAGTTGCGGGGAAGGCAGCGCTCGGAGAACCCACGACTGTATTATTTAAGCTTCTCAGCTCGGAGATCCAGCGCCGAGCATCAGACTTTCTGATGCGTCTAAATCATTCATTTGTTGTTTGAGGGCTATAGCCTCGCTATTGCTATTGCTATTGCTATTGCTGTATTATCTGGGACAACAGCCGAGAGAATGCTTGTATACAGCGGCCTATACATGTATACAGCCTACAGTAGGGGTATCCGCGGTCTCAGATGGCTGTCCGAATTCCGCATGCATACACACAACTGCTGAGATTGCCTGCCCCCCCCCCCCCCCCCCCCCCCGCCTGCTGTCGCACCAGCAAATCAAGGTTTTAAAATGTCAAAGGCCCGTTACCGAATTCAAACGTGGACCGTTTTAAATCCCTCCGCATTAACAAGCTGATTACGGGTGTCATTTGTGCCCCGTATAATTACCTCCCTGTCAAACACCCTTGCTCTTTCCCTCGCATTTTTCTTTTATTATTAATATGTTTTTTCTCCCCCCCTCTCTCTCTCTCTCTCTCTCTCACGCGAGCTTGACATGGCCTTATAAAAGATTAAGGCCAAAATAATTCCTCGGTCTACTGACTTTGCAAATTGGTCGTGTCACCGAGCACTCCGGATGTTGCCGAGTCAGCAGCGAGAGGTGCCACGGAGCCCGCATAACCCAGTTTGTCCAATTATGAATCGATGTCGCCCCCCCTTTGTAGTCCGAGAATCACACAAACGGCCTCGGAGGGACGCAATTAAACATGCTCAATATTGGCTCAGTTGACTCTGCGTCTTCGTAGATTAACTGGAAGAATTGCTCATATGGGGGGGGGGAGGCTCTTCCCCTGTCACAACTTCAATATGAATGTCCTTATTTATTTTTCATTGCATTTAATATGGCACTGTCAGTTTTCCCAGCGAACAGAGGAGTTATGGTCTGGGGAGAGAGACTGCGTTTGAGTTCTATGAAATTCCTGCCATTCATTTTAAAGCCGTCGGTGAAAGCGGCACCGTAGTCAGATAGTCCCAAAAAGCAAAGCTATCCATGTTCAGTAGAGATGAAGATTGATTGGGCTTTCTGTTTTCTACATGTGCTGAGAAAAGAAGCATACAGCAGCACACAAATACAGCATTCATTATAAAAACAATTGGCCCAAGATCTTTTCAAAGGTCATCTGTGGCATTTCCTGTGTGTCTATACACTATGCTCTCCCAGCAAACGTTTTGACCTTGAACAGATGTTGATATGATGGCGTGCACTAATGTTGAAAACCCAGGTAAATATAGCACCATAATGAAAGCTGAGTCGTCCATAGCTGCTGCCTGCATCGTTCGGTGAAATGGGGTCCTAAATACCTTTGTGATGTCAATTCAAAACAGTTTCCAAAGCTGTTTTAATATGAATTTTAATATGAAAATGTGGTGCTCCTTTGAGTTGAAGTTGAACTTGGCCACCTCCTGCATATCGCCATCTGTCTTGCTGGGCTACTGTACTGCGCTTGTCTTGATTACAATGCAGGAGATTTGAGGCACAGCTAAAAAATTTCCGATTATGCTCGAAAGCATAAAGGAAAAGAAAGAAAAAAAAAAAACTTTTTGAGTATTGCCAATGGTTTGGGAGAAATGATTCACTTTCTTTCTAGCCTTGGCCTTCTTTCACTGGATTCTCCAGAGTCGACTTTAGCTTTGGGTTGCTTCTCTCTCATGTTGTTGGAAAAGCAGCTCTGGACAGCCTCTAGATTTGGCTTTTCCTTTGATCACAAGTGACAATGAACAACTTAGATATTCTCATTGAAAAGAGAAGGGGGGGAATCCAGCGAGGCTTGTGTGTGTGTGTGTGTGTGTGTGTGAGAGAGAGAGATAGAGCGAAAGGCAGAAAATGACTGTAAGATATTAGAAAAAAAGAAGTTTGATCACATCAGCATGTATAACAGGGTGAAAGATTAATATACTGTAACTACATATGAAATGTAGGCTTGGTAATGAAACTCTTACATTTACATAATTTGTATGCACATAATTTGGATTGTTGCCATTTCCATTAGAGCTCTCTAGTCATGAATGCACTTTGACAGGATTTTTCTGTTTTCTTTTCCTCATTTCAGGGAAAACGTTAATTTGGAGCTGTAATTTTATAGTGTCCCAACAGCAGGATTCAGGTAGTTTCTCATATTTTTTATATTCAATGAGGAATTTCAATTGAGGGAATTTCGACAAAGTATGGATAAGCATGGATTCATGTGTGTGAGTTTTAAAGAATGTGCTGTCATCCATCACCTCACAGCAGTCTGTGCTGTGGCAGAGAAAAGTAGTTATGTGATTTCCTGATTAGTGAAAGTGTGCATATTGTCGGAATTATGTAATGAAATCAGAACTAATTTTAATTTATGTACTTTGCAACTTTTCCGTTTACTCTCAACTCCCCTGTGTAGCCTACAAATAGCTTGTTTGGAGATATTTTGACAAATCTCGTTTGGACTCATTGTTAGCAGCAAGAGGCCCAAACCTATCCCAAACTTATCCTTTAAACACCAAAAATTATTATAACTTGAGTACTTATGAGATGTTTGTGTTGAATGTATGTATGTGAATAGTTAAATCAAGTCCGACCAGCTTTCCATGGAAGGAAAAACATCGCATTCCTTGGGCCAAAATTTGAAAATTAAAAAAATCGGTTGTAGAAAATGTAGACAGAACGGAATGACAATTTGTTAATTAAATATAACTTAAGTTTTGCATTTATTTTCCTGGATCAACAAAATTCAACCCATGCTGTTCACATTTTAACGCATGTTTATTGCAATAATGCAGTAGTAATACGGGTGACAACTGAAACAACCCGGCGTAAAAAATGTTTTTGTGCGTAAAACTGCTCCCTCTGTGCTGTAGAAATGTCCCCAATTTTGATTTTGTGAGTTCCGTTTTGTAAGAAAAAGCTTTCTAGTGAGGGACTCAGGCTGGAAACGGAACTGTAAACAGGATAAAAGAAAGAAATAATCCGTCCTTTAGTCACATCTAGAGGCGGTGAAACATTTTGGATGACTTTCTGCATGATTCAGTCACTTTCGCAACCTATTTTCGGAGACAAAAAATCCACAATCCAGGAATCACGGAAGAACTGGAGAGTCTAATAAACGGTAAATGTCTTTTATCGCCTCGTCCGATCCGCAGACGCCCTTTGCTCCTCCTAATTCTCCCGAACTCTTTTTTACTTTTTGCCAGGTCATCGTGGTAAATAAGATTTCGCTCTTCGTTGATCAGCCTGGTGAAAGCCAAATAAAAAAGGTTAAAGAAGGGAGAAAACATAAGCATCATGGTCCATTTCCTAACATCTATCCCTGGGTAGCCTCAAGGCCCCCCCCCCCCCCCCCCCCCGCCCGCCCTCCAAGATGCAGATTGGCATAAACAGCTCTGAACTGTAACAAAGCCTGTTATGCGTCCCCCAATCTTGTGTTGATGTTGGTCCATGCTTCCGCCACACTCCGCCGACTACAAAATTGGACCGTGAACTGTAAAATTGCTTTGGGTGCAGAGAAGTATGTAAAAGAAGAAGAAAGAAAAAAAAAAAAAGAACTTGAGCGCTTGTGTGTGGTCCAATATGTATTATTCAAGCGGGAGTCAAATTGCTGGTGAGATACGGCGGCTCGCGTTGTTTACAAATCTTTGTCAATTTGTTAAGCTTGACAAGAGCATGTCAACATGTTGGCTGCTTTTCTGGCGGCTGAGATGGCTCTGACAGGAATTTGGATTGAATGAGTGACTCACACGGGCAAAATGAGATGCATAAATCTCTCGGAGTAGGCTCGGTTGGACTTTTTTTTTTCTTCCTAGTTTTCAGTTTCACTTTTTCCTCATTTGGAGCATCTGTAGCGCTTTGTGACGAGTGGCACTGCGGCTCTGTGGATCGCAGCAGATGAAGAATGTTAACCAATGCAGGAGGGGAAAAAAAAACATATACACTGTATGTGGGTTTGGAGGATATATATATATTTATTTATTTTTTTTATCAATGCTGTTGCTGCGGAAGTGAGCTTAGTGACTCACATCCTGTGCATTCCTCGCTGAAATAGAGGCAGATAACTACATCTATTAAAATAAGTGGTGATGCAGACCCAGAGTGCATGACATGTCTATTGTGAGTGTATAGGCACCGTAAAGGTTGATTCTGCTCTAAATTCCAACAAAAGCAAATCTGAATTATTTTTTTCTTAATGCTAATAAACTAATAAAACACCCAGCAAATCAGTCCTAACAAAAAAAAATGTATGTGCTCTTTCCACCAATGGGGAAATGGAGGGGGGATGGATTGAGCTTTTGAAAGTCATTACTTATTTACTTATTAATGGAATTTGAAATGAGACCTTAAAAATAACTGAAATGTGATTAATCGTGTTAATGCGGTTGGTGGGCTTTAGTGGGGCAATCAATAGCACATATAGCAGGCGCAGGCGGGCTTAGAGGCCAACTCTCTTCAACATTCTCTAGCTCAGTGCTTTTCAAACTTTGTGCATGATTGTTTTTATTGGGAGGAATCTATTGATGGTGCAGAATTGATGGGGAGCACTTTGAACATTAAATCAGACAGAAAGGCAGACAGAAAGTTTCAACTGCATGATCAATTTACCCCATAAGGATTCCAATCTACGAGTTACTTTTTTTAGTATTAGTATTAGCACTTGTATCATCATATGCTTCATTTGTCAACCTCCATATGGAAGGCGTCGCTGGAGAATGTGCCACTTCGTACCAGCAAAGAATAGATGAGAATCCGTCCCAGAGGGAATGTCAATGAGGAGCAGCTATCCCAGAGAAGACTTGTTCGACAAATGCGTTTAAAATCACATTGTACCCGAGAAGGTCTCAGGTTCCTTGTTTTTCTATCTGTCAATACTGACAAAGGGAACATAATAGAGTTATTTTGCAAATGCGCCTGAGACGGATCTGCTGAATGAGGCGTCATCGCTGAATTTATGTGCAAGACTGCTGGTGAGATCTCAGATTTTCTACCAGGGGACGCACAATGAAATTGTACTCACAAACTGTACTGACTTCCCAGGCTATTGTAGTCTAATTCAACAACATAAAACCCATTTTAGCCTAACATTGCAGCACACAGTATTTTTACATACATGCTATGGATGTATAGTATATAAGGTAATACAAAGTTAAAAATGTCTGATTTAAACACTCATCTCCCTCAAACTTTTCCAGAATAAATGAGGATGAATTAACATATTAACACTGTTATGAACTTTACATCCCAGCCCAGACTTAAAAAAACACAACAGTGCTCTGGTTTACAGGGCCACGATCAGTCCGAAGGTGCGACTGTGTCTGTGTGTGTCCCTGTGTTGCAGCCTACAGTTATTGAGGAGATATCTTAAGGCAATGAAATATGGACCAAACCCAAGATCAGTGGGAGAGAGAAGCAAAGTGTTTCTCAACATCTCTGTTTCCATGGCACCCGGCAACTTTGAACATGCCTTTATCAGGAGGCAGTGGTGAAAGTGCCCTCGACTTCCACTGGACTTTATTGAATTACGACCCGCATGAGGAGTTTGTTATGCATGTGCCGTGGTTTCCCTCGGCTAAGATAAAATGCGCTCCAAATATTGAAAGTTGTCAATGCTGCGCGGTTGGGTTGAGAATCAAGATAAAAAGCCCTCTGGCAGCGAGGACTGATAAAGAGGCTAAATAATACAGGAGCAGAAAAGCAGAGATATGGAGTGTCAGACAAGGCACGTTACGTTGTTGCTTTAGCAGTCTTACATCAACTCAGTCTGCTCTGTAAGAGTAGTGATCTTGCTGCAACTCGGAGGACCACCTGCCGACACCACGGCTTTAGGCGGTCCACGCAAGCCTCCCTAGGCGTGGATAGGCATCTCATATCTATGAGGAAAGAAGGATGATTGATATCACAAACGAGAAAGACATAGAGGCAGTGAGAGAGAGGAGGAGGGGGGGGGGGGGGGGGGGGAGCATTTTCCCATAAGGGTAACAGAATTGGGGAAAGTGAGGGAAACAGAGAAGGTAAACAGAAAGAGAGAGACAGTGCAAAGTATCTGAAGCCTCTGCAGATGAGGCCCAACCAAGTGTGCAACACCGTTTCCCTCCATCCTGCCTCCAGCTCAGGAACAGGACAACGCCAAAGGGATTACATTGATCCCGGTCTCTGTTTCTGGCAGGCGGCTAGCTCATCCCTCCCTAAACAAACAAAAAATGCTTAGGCACTGCTGTATTTCGGGGTGGATCCAGCAGTCTTCATTTCCTACTCAGAGCACTGGAAGGAGTCTCCCTGCTGACCCACTTAGCGCTGCGTCCTCTGGTAAGGATGAGTGATCAGAGGAGGGTGCGCAGCATGAGTGTGTGTTGATTGATGTACTGTGTGTCTTCAGCGTCAAAAGTGTGTCCTGCGTGATCGGTTTGCCTTCGGATAAGATCCAGGAGTAAACGCACCAAGACTCAATGAATGGCATTTAACCACATTAACAACAAAGTCTACATAAAATGCATCTCCAACCCACATAGAGGAGCTATGTAAACAGAAATAAACCACCCAACCAGAAAATGCATGCAAACCCAACAGCCAGCTCGGATAGAAAGATTCTAGTCAAAAATGGATTGTCAGGATACTGGTGGATGGGGAATCAGCGAGACAAGATGTTTGTTAATCATTTTAGGAAGTGGCGTGTGCGACAATGTGCATTTTGGCGAAAGAGAAATCCGATCTCAATGAGTATACAGGATACACATTGTAATGTCAGGTGTAAATGTAATCCAGAGAAATCACATCTAGACACAAGCTGAATTCAAGATGTTAATTCCAGGGGTAAAATCTCAGTTTGACTGTTTGCAATGAGACCACATGCTAACCTGAAGGTACATTCATTAAGCAAAGACATAATAATGAACCATGAGAAGTAACAAGTGGTCTAAACATACAAACATGCCAAAAAGAACTGTATCAAATATAAAATGACTGATTAGATATGTATATAAACTTGTTATTTGTAGAAAATCATATAACTCTATCCCGCAGTGGTTACTGTTACAGGATTATACCAAGTTTTTGGGAGATTGGCCTGTTGATGAACTTAACTGTTGAGTGATGAGAGCGTACACACCAATATCCATGTGTTCCCAGTAGATCATCGTCTCCAGTGCTACAATGCGAATACTGTGATAGTACAGTGCTAGTAGGCTACTAGCATTATCTCATGAGTGCAAAAATGAGAACATGTAGCAGCTCTAAAGCTAAATGGTAAGTCTAAGTCTAGCAGTTTTGTGTGTTTTTTTGGGGGGTAATACTTTAAAAAAAAAATAGCATACTGTTTCGAACTAGCAGGGACTACTTCCCCTGTTTCCATAGGAAGTGTACAGCTAAAAGTCACTGCACAGGGGATGAATACATAAAAATAGTTCCAAAAATAAACCTGGCAACAATAGCTATTTGTAGTTAATGATAGCCTATTTCATTTTAAAAATGTATGAATCTACAGGTCATAAAGTAAGCGCCTACACTTACTTTGGATAATGCTAGTCGCCTACTATCACTCAACATAGTGTATGCTAAAGTGTTAGCATGGAGCACCAGAGCATGGTGTAATCCTTTAATGTATTGTCCAATCCATCTGTTACAGTAATAGTATCATTTCCTATTTCACTTCACAGTTATAACAAGACTCTGAGCAGTTGTTTACTAGAAGGATTCTCGCTCCCTGGTTTCTTAAACTATTGCAAAGTTCCCAAAATGGGTCATGGGCCCTCCACAAGATGAGTGTAGTAATATTGCTAAAGAGCCGTGCTCGCAGTGTAAGAGAATAAATTTCTTATTTGGGTCCTAAAGGGAAAAACAACCCCAGCAGTACTTTACCCCGGACCCAAACACTGCTGAACTGCTCAAGAGCACTACACACACACACACACACGATCACTTTTATTCGTTGCGGAAAAAGGAAGCTCTTGTCAATGCATAACAGCCGAGCACCGAAAACACACCTGTTAGCTTTGTCATCCAGTCTAAATGCGTATTGATCGGAAGCAGGGTGGTTCTGCACCGCACAAATAGAAAGCAAGGGATTGATTTTGTGCCTCTTGTCTGACGGAGCGATGTACATTAGAGACAGCTGAGACGAGAGGAAGGTGTTTGAACTGGAGGAGAAACTTAATAGGAAGAGGGAGATAGCATCTGAAATATTCAATATGGTAAAAAAAAAAAAAAAAGGAGGGAAACTCACTGTGAAGTGGATAAGGGGAAATACAACTGTTAAGTTTAACCTTGGCGGGGTGTGCGCTCATTAAAAAAAAAGTTTTGCTCTTTCTCTGCAAAAACTGGCGTGACGTTTACTCCGAGATCATTTTCTTTGAAGAATATTCCACCTGCTTGTGATACATAAGGAGCAAGCTGGGGGCTTTCTGTAGCTGCCACACCTGACTTCTCTCTATTTCCCCTCAGTTATTAATTTCATTATTCCCTCAATCTGCTGGATTGGAAAATTGCATTAATTCAAGAGCCAGTAGCTGTGACTTGAAGTTTAGTGAAAGGTTAGCTTTGTTCCATTTAGTACATATTCCCTGGATACTGGTGAGGAGATTTTAATAGAGCAGTTAATTTTTGCAATGTGAGACATTTATTTCCCCTTCTAGCAATTATTTGTCAAGTCTTATAAACGGAAATTTCCGAGCTGCAGTGAAAGATGTCCCCGCTTATGTTAATTCATTAACTAAATCACACAATTGTAAGAAATGCTCGTCTTTAAAGAGGAAATTATTCCCTTTATTGTTCCGCGCTCTCAGATATGACACACTAGTCGCATTATGATCTGCTGCGTAGAAGCTCAAAGCCAAACATCTCTTAAATACGTAGAGTTCAAGATTTGTGGTTTGCAATTAGCGGTTTGATCAGCCACTTGGTCTCTCTTTTGCCTTTTTATTGATGAGGACACTAATATCGCAGACACCACAGCCCGCATGATGATTTGCATCGTGTAATCAAAGTAAGACAAATGACGTTAAGAAATATTGCTTTGAACACAACACGCAGGAACAAATGATCGATATTCCCTGAACCAAAACATAAATCTGTCAGTAGTATTTCTATCAGTAGCGTGGTATAACAGATTAGAACTCTGGAAGCCTTGACACCGGCCCAACCAGCGGATAGAGTTCCTGCCGAGGGGAGGATACAGATACAAATGTGTTTGACATTTTGTCAGTTATCGATTGCGGATTGCGAGACCGGGCAGGAAATGGAGTCTTGGTGAGGGGTCTGATGTGGGAGGTGGAGGTGAGGCCTCCTCCACTTTGGGGGGGCACATGATGTCGGAGGCTGTTACCACACAGCGTGGGCTGCTCTTCAATCCGCGGTGGCTGATTCCGTCCCGGCTGCCGGCGAAACGCAACGTGGCGGGTCATGTCGGCATGATCCTGCAGTAGTATTTCTGAGGCAGGAAGAAAAAAATGTAATAGAAAGAGAGTGAGAGAAAGGGGGGGGGGGATGTGTGGGTGTGTGTGTGGGGGTGGGGGGTGCCAGTTTACACTAGGCCTCAATCAGTGACAGACAGATCTTGTGTAATGCGTTGTGTTTGCTGTAGGAAGTAGACAAAGATGGACCGCTCTATAGACACAGTGACATTATGAAAGCTGCAAACAAATTTCTTGTAGAAAGCTATTGGTAGTTCTTCAGTTTTCTACTAAAGGGAGCAAAAAAAAACAACAACAAGAAACAAGATTATTTGAGACAATACACACACTGATGACTTACTGAAGTTCAAACACTGTTGTCTTGCACCCCTCAAGCCAGATGCAAACTTGAATTACACGGCTTTATCTACACACACAGTTGCTGGTTCCTCTGTGCTGTTTCCAAAGCTCCTATTTCTTATTCTTATCTCGCTCCATTTAAAGGGGGCATCTCTCTCAGGTTGCGCAGCGGACTAATTGAGTCTTGAAGCAACATATGAGCAGTATTTACAGTCTTTATCTTCCTTGCTTGACAAGGTGATACGGAAGAAGCCCAGCTGGGTCAGAAAGTGCTCCTGCTGCTGCACCAGGGGGGGTCTTCCATGCAAAACAGGCACCTTCAACCTTTAATTCATATGAAGTGTGTTCCACATGTTTGGAGTTTCCCTCTACACTGTATGTGTTGAAGTGCAGAGGGAGGCTGTAATCCATCAGTTTGAGATGCAGATTAGCTGGAAACTACAGTATGCCAACCGTGACGATAAACAACCTTTTGTGGTAATGAGAAAACATATGCACTGCAAGTAAGATCCGCTGTCTCACCTGCACAAATGTTAAAATATTGTTTGTAAGTACGGTGTGGGTGGTTGATAACAAAGTTGTACCAGTGAACAACAAATTGATTTACTCTAAAAGAACATACAGAGATACCTGAGGACAAAGCTATGACTCACTTGTTTGTATGTATTTACAACCACCCGCATCTACAAATGAAGCAAAAGCCATCTAATGATGCCTCAGAAAACTTCATTTGTTTTAACACATTTGTTGTACTGCTCATAAATAAAATAGAGGGACAGGCCCTCTGCAGAGACTCGGTACAAGATATGTGTTGGCAGTGCTAACTAATGTATTCCTTAATGGGTGTGGAGTTATTGAATCTTATTTCCATGAACCAGCACTGTAACTAACCAAAAACACTGAGGAACAACACAATTAAGGCCTGTGTGAAACCTATGAAATATCCAGACACATTTCAATGTGAAACACTGATTTACATATATGATGAGACACATTGGACTGTGGCAGCAGTCTGCTAACTGTGACTCCATGATGTCCATATTTGACTAATTAAAAGGGGTTGGTAGGAGATGGAACAACCTCTGACAGTGATGTTTTAGAGGTGAAGCCAATCCTGGGAATTCATGCATTTCAGACATGGCAGTGGACAGTGGAAAACAAAGACCTAATGAAAATGCAACAATCTTTTAGACACATCAGCGCATGTAGATGTGATGTGGTGTGTCCTTCTGGCAAGCATAGAAATCATGTAAAATATGGACATCACGGTTGGCAGACCATTACTACTCCACACCTGTCCGTCATCTAAAATGCAAATGTGATTAATCACACTAAATCTATACTGGTCACAGCTGTGTCACTCAAAGTAATCAAAAAATGGGTCCTAACAGCAACCATCCGTCCAGCTATTAGGTTGTACAGTATTCATCAGTGTGATTTAAAACTGATTCTAATATGCTGTGACAATCAAATGTTAAAGAAATCAAAACTGGACTCTTTCCACTCTACCAACATTTTCTCTCCAGATGTATGTGGACTCCTCACCATGGTTGGCAGACGGTAAGTCCTCCACACCTGTCTGCAATTATGCATATCAGCAACATGGGGTAATGCTGCATTCATGTCATACGCAAAAGATGGTAGACATGAGCTCCGTACTTGAAAGTGCTCATCACGCCAGCTTTCTGGCGGTAAATACTGGGGCCCGGGCAATAATTCAGTATTATAGTTTATTGTCTTTCAGTGGGATCATATTGTGAGGATATGGAGATATTTTGATATTGTGGTTGAAAAGTGAGGTATTAATGAGGTATTAAACATTTTAAGGAATATTATGTGAAAATTTCAGAGTTTTGTTTCACATCACACCTACCATACAATTCAATGCGATGAACATCAATTTGATCATTTAACAAGTGATTCTGCATACATAATCAATATTGTGATATGTATGGATATTGATAAGATTCTTATGATTACCAAACCCCTCAATTTTGTCCCTGAAATGTCCTTAATTTATCCATTTTAAGGGATCTATTCATGGGTTGATTCCTTTTGTGTGTGCTTTACAGGTTTATTAATGAGTACACTAATTCATTGAATGAATGAGTTATTAATGGAAACTTCCAGTCTCCCTATGAAGTTACAAAATTAAAGGGGTTTTCAGGGGGTTTCCTCCATGAATATCTCCCTTAACTCATTTTAAGGGGATTTTGCATTTATTAAGGGGTGAATTAATGTAAATTACTGAAAATGTAAGGTTATTTTAAGAGATTAGTGGTTCGTATTAGTTCGTATCAATCCCAGATATGAAATTTCAACCATGTTGCCCAGCCCTAGTAAGTACTAGAAATTAACGTTTACAGGTGGCAAATACTACTTGGGACATCTCCAATTTACTGAATTCTGACACCACCAACAGGGACATATCTGCAGCCAAGTGGAGGGAAACCACCAAAACTAACAATTTTCATCACAAGTCATTTTGTGTACATATCTCTTCAAATGTTTTGTGTACAACTACTTGGTAATTATTTTGTTTGTGGTTGGCATTGCAATGTTTGGTTTGCTTTAAAACAAGCAAAACGCTCAAATGTATTCCTCACCAAGTGCATGAAAAGGCTGTGAATAATTATCATGATCAAGCAGGCTACAGAGAACTTCAATCATGGTGTCTTGACAGCTTCAAATGAGTTTGTACGTGTGAACACTTCCAAGTCGTTGCTTTCAACCATGAAGTCTCTGAACGCTCAACGTGATCTCATAAAAAGTTGTGAAATGAGCACAAACACTGGAATGCAGATTGAATGAATTATGTGAAAATTATGTTCCTCCACCACAAATTGGATTCTGTGATACTAACATGAATTGGATTCTGTGGCAACAGCACGAATTTGACACGGCATTTTCAGCTAAAGGTTGGCTAACGTTTAAGTTTAGGCAAGTAAAACAACTTTGGTTAAGGTTAAGATTATGGTTATGGTTAAGTTTAGGCAATTAAAACAATTATGGTTAAGGTTTGGGTTAAGGTTATGGTTAGGCAACTAAAACAACTTGGTTAAGGTTAGGGAAAGGCTTTGGTCATGGTTAAATAAGAAAAACACGTTTAAAAAAGCAAGGCATGCTGCAGTTAGCTTAGCTTGCAGACTCCGGTCGGTAATACACTGCTTGGAATCAACAAAATCATAATACTCACCAGTAAGCCCCATCTGCCAGGCTCATCGTGTTACATTCAGCTTGTTATAATCCTTGTGGTGAACCACAAAGTGTTTATCATTGATCTTGATTGGTCCGCTGTGGATGATGCACCGCGCTCCCGACAATCGCTCCCCCCAAAATTAGAAGCAGTTTCAACTACGCGCGCTCATAAAAACGCAAGACGCTTTGGCAGAGGAGACAGCGCCTTTCCCATGACAACACAGCTCCATAGAAAACAATGAAAGGGAGCAGCTTAAACGTGTTCAAAAGGCGTCATCTGAATGCACCCCGAGTCTGCCAATGCAACTCAGTCAAACACCTAATTGGGAAACTGGCATTTACTCATCAACAAAGGCCAACCAACCTGAGTGACAGCTGTGATTGTGATTGATGTAGTGTGTTTAATCGTGACTTAATCAGACTTCCATATGTGATCACAGTAGAGTCTGACAACTGTAATGCTGTGTGCCGTCCAGAGAAATATTACTTACAGTTGACTGGACGGCACTGGGTGTCTCTCGACTCATTTCTGTTCTCATGATCAACGTCCTGAGAATGGATGGACCCTAACCCTAACACCAAAAATGGAGTACAGCTAAGAGCTTTTTCATCTGAAGTTCAACATTTAGGAATACAATGCTGGTGAGTATTTCTACCAACATTCACATTTTTACTTTCAACTTTGATCTTGACCTTGAGCCATTTAAACTATTTTAGATGGAAGTAAAATATATTAATGTGCAACCCATACAATACTAGTTTGTGTCCTCATGGTGAGGATGGATGGACAATCCATCCTAAAAAAATGGCCTAATTATCATTGATCAAGATGTTTATTTTAGCACTAGTAGTAATACTATGAAGTTAAAGGATAAGGCTGGTGTTTTTTAATACATTGCTTACCGTCAACAAATCCTATGAAAATAACAAAATCAGCAATGCGTTTGCTCTACTCCCGTTACTTTCTGACTTCCCACGTACCGTTTTTAGCCGTCAACCCGGAAGTCATTGGCTCCAATTGTAATCTAAAAACCTTGAAATACAGCTCACAAAGACATAGTTTCAATTTTAAAAATCGCTAACTGTTACCACGAAAAGTCAGGCTGTTGTAGTTATTACCAAATCAAATGGGAACAAATTCTTCATTACGCTGGGGACTATTTTCGGTGCTACGGAACTACTTTCCTGACATCGCAAAGTGTTTACAGCCGGCTTATTAAGTTGTTTGAGGAAAAAGTCGGCCGGCCCGGTGCATCGCGATGATTAAATATGCTGCCAGAGAAACGGCATGGCTCTGTGACGTGTTTTTAATTGTTTTTTTTAATACAATGGAGTTCTATGGCTGCTGGGACATGGCTTCATTGGGTACCGGCTAGATGGACGAGACTTGTTGGCATCATTGCTGATTTTGTTATTTTCATAGGATTTGTTGACGGTAAGCAATGCATTAAAAACACCAGCCTTATCCTTTAAAGATGAAATCCAAGGAGGCTATGAAATTCTGAATAATGCACCAGTTGACGCAAACCATGTCAACATGCTTCTGTCTGGAAACAAATTTTTGACTGGATTGAATTTTCTAATTTGTCCTGTAGTGTAAATGCAGCCAAACACCTCTCTGACTGTTTGTGTTAGGCAGGGATCCAAAACATATTTTGTCAAGTTGACATTAAATCCTGTTGACTAGTGTACATGACACGCAATAGCACACAACCATGAAGTTGACGTCCCACTGAGCCCGTCCAGCAGTATTTCACAGTCCTGTTGCTGTACTTTATCTGGGCTTTCTTCCTGGCCAGGGGATCAAATATTATTTGTACAGTCCTCTCTAGATGCTGTGCCTGATTGGTTCTTCTTGCTTTTCTCATAGTAATTATATCTGGTCTTTTTTTTTTTATGATTATTTTTTATTAGTAAATAGTAGAGAGAGACAGGAAAGCCGAGGGGCCCCCCTCAAGTCTTTGGTCAATTTTAAACAAATTGTGAATACTGAGTTTATTGGGTAACAAGTTTCCAATTTGTAAATCCCATGTGTATGACCCTCCAAGTCAACAACAAGTCGGACTACCACTGAATACTATTGAACCATATTGATTCCAGATTCAGGCTGCAAGCAAAATCAAATATTGATGGAAATCACAGTTTTTGCTGCAATGCAATAGACAACACAAGCATAAAGTTGTAATTCAGGGATGGTCCAAAACCACGAATTTAAAATATTTCAATTGTTATGATTACAAAGTTTCTTTCAACTTAAACCTGGGGTAGGCAACTTCGGAGAAATGCGCAAGAATTTGAAAGTATACAACAACCCATTTCCCCGCCAATATATTGGCTTTTCTTTTTAAAAGGGCCAATATCTGCTCCATTTATGAGTAAACTAATACAGCATTTCGGTCTATTCCTATTTTCAGGGTTTGCATTTCTCTGTTCTGAGTACTGTGCATCCTTGTCAACCCCGACACAAAATACAGTATGTAGGAAAAATACATAATAGCTCTGCAGTACCTGGTGACAGCTACTCTGTTGAGTAAACTTAAAACAAAGTAGTGCCTTCATGTTTCCTTGGATTAACCTTACCTGTGTGTAATAGGTCCTTGTTGGCGTCAAGCGTGAGGAAATACTACTTGATAACACAATTTTCTAGATTTATCGCTCAGAACTACAGCTACAAAATTTCTGCTTGATTTCTTCAACTGTCATATTAAATTGAAATAGTATAAATATCATACCCGCTGATGTTTTGCACCAATCTACTCAAGCAGTTTGTGTGTCTAGGGTGAGAAACAGTTCTCAGATGTATCAGTTGTCGTTATCTACCAGATATTTCCCCTCTGCCTATTCTAGTTTGTTGCAATACAGACATGCTAAATCACTTTGTTCAGATATGATATTTTCAAGAGTGAGCCGCACCGGGGATTATTTCTATTGATTTCAGGTCATGGATTGTCAGTTTGAAAGGCAGTTATGAAGCAAACAAATATTTCTGAGGGAAAAGCCAACCTGATTATCTGCTGCGACTGTGCTGACACAGCGGAAGGCCGCCTTGCATTATGAGCCCGAGCTAAGAGGTGTCTGGATAGACGTGGAAGGAAATGGGGAGTAAGCTTCACTAGCCATTATTCAGACTGTACTGTCATGCATTGCAAAAACATATGAAATATTTACAAATTGTTTGTGCCTGCATGGAAAGGTCAATATGTTACAAAAGTTACAACATGCAAATTTAGCAAAGTGTATTGCATGATCCGCTTTCCTCCCACTCAGTTGGTCAAGTTCACGCCACAACACTTGTCACTCATCTTGATGAACTGTCTGATGAACTCCGTAAGCTAATCTAGCACTGCTAGCTTGCTATATAGAAAACCTAGCAAACTACCTAGCATCCTAGCTGTCTAGCAGTATACAAGCTAGCTACACGTTTAGCTTCGCTGTATTTTCTTTTCTTACTGATTTCCTCCATTGTTGTTGTTGCTATGTCTTCCCTGCTCTGTGGCTGCTAGCCTCACCTTGATAGCCACACCTAGCTCACTGCTGGCCACGCCCACAGCAAATGGTTTACACCCCAAAACATCCCCAAAAACATTGAAAAAACAATTTCAGGCAAACAGAGGGAAATCACAGACTGATAATGTATAATATATCCTATTTATTTAATGCTTCTTTAATGTGAAAAAAGTTGCATACCGCAGCTTTAAAAGACAACTGTCATTGTCCATTAAACTGAAACAGGTTTCAAGGCTCCAGTATCTAGTCAGAATGTTGAAAATGTCAAAAGACAACAATGGGAAGACAAATCTTTTATACAAAATTATTAAATAATTGCAAGTTCAACTTTCTGGAGATATGGGATTTTTCTTCGACCTGGATAAATGCCAGGACACAATGTTTCTTTTTTTTTTCCTGGGTGTTGGATAGGGCACACTTGGGTACCGCCTGGGGCTTTCTGCTTTGGCTGCTTGTTGGAGTCGAGCCACGGAATAAGAAAATGCAGAGCCATGAGACTTTGCTTTGGGATCTTCTAGACAAATACCACACCTCCAGTGGCATGTTTGGACTTGGGTTTTGGCTGGGAAAATCCTTTGCCATCTGTTTGCTCTCATATTTGATATACAGGACGGGAAACATTCAATATTATCTTAGCAAGAGTCGAGAGAAAGCACTACACAGCATAAACGGATAAAGAGTTTGAAGCCTGTATCCATATTTCCATAAAACGTGCTTCTTTTTCCTTTAAACGCGCATCTGTAATTGCGTTCTGACAAGTGGTGGATGGGAACGTGTGATGGATAGAAGTATAATGTATGCACAAGACTGGCAATTGAAAGTGTCATTTGTGATAAAGCTGGAGCAGATCAGTGTTGATTTATTGCCATATTACCACGGCAGGAGGCAGTAGGATCCTGCAGACACTGTCAGATGTGTTTTGCTGCTGTGCTGAACTGAAAACCAGTAGCAGAAACAAAAGACAACATCCTCTCTTTTAGCTTCCCTAAAGACTGGCGATACTCAGAATGGGCTGGAAATGATCTGCTTCCGTTTGCGTGTTTCTGCCTGTGATCTTATTCCACGCAGGACCCATTTTGTGTATTTACTTGGACAGCAGCAAGTAATATTACGTTTTGAAGTTGATGGGCTTGCTCTGTTGTTTTTCAAAGCATCTCACTGCTGGCTCTGATTACTGTGCGTACACCAGCTATTGCTGCGCCCAATAGGCACTGATGTTGCGCAGAGAGAGATCAAGCAAACGGTAGGCAGCATTGTAATTGAAAGCTGCACGTCTGTGCTTTACACCCTTACAGCAGGCTCCGGCAACAAAGGATACATGATATGTGTGTGATATTATCTCTAATGTGCAATATGTCTCAGGGAGATGCTTAAATCCAGAAGGCGTTTAAGGTAGCGGGAAGGGGATCATGCGCTGAAATAAGCGCTAAATGAGCACACAAGGCATCAAATCGATTGATAATATTTTTTCAGATGTTCAACTCTTTCCCTGATATGGTTTCTGCTGGTTCTATGTTTCGACGTCAAGGCAGACAGAGAAGGGCGACAATTACGGGTCATCTCCCAGCATGCCTGCTACGGATACTGAGCCTGGAAAAGAGGTCAGAGGTCAGCCGTGGAAGAGCCAGACAACCTGAATGTGCGTTGAAGGTTGTTTACAGCTGCCAAGGAAACCACATTTCGCCTTTTACAATCACCTTTTAAGTGTCTGGTATTGATACAAATGAGAAAGAAGTAGGGGTCAATGATGCTGAAGTGGTCGGCTCTGAAAAATAAGGGTAAAAACCCTATCGGAAATGGATTAGTTTTACTGGTGGAGGTCATGTGACTGTAATTATTACCAAAGGTATCTCAAATTCTAATCCACTACAGGACTATTTCATTTTCTTCCTCTCCTATACGCATGACTTCTATCATCCTCCGGTCATGAAAAATGGAGGCAGCAGGGGAAGGTTTTGAATGTATTTTCAGAGTTTGCTTTGCTAAATCGACCGAAATTATTCCAGTCCAACAGGGCTTTAGTGTGGTTCAGGGATATTTAGGAGTGAGTGGGAGAGACTGACTGAATGCCCAGTCAATGAGTGCTATTGATGAGACCTTGTAGAGCTGTCTCTGTAAATCAGGCTCGAGTTTGTAGGAGTTGTCCTGGTACAAAAGGTGAGGTGATAAGAAACTTGTCACTGAAAATGCAGCCTGACGGTCATCTCTGCAATGAAAACACTTCAGTGAGACACAGCATTAATTCAAGAAGTCTGATACATGAATTATATCAGTCTAGATTGCTACCTTCACACTGCAGCTCAAAGTGTCCCAATTCAGATTTTTGAGTCACATTTTTTTCCAATTCTGATCTGGACAACATGGGCTACGTTCACATTACAAGCTAAATGCTCAATTCCAACTTTTTGCTCAGATCAGACTTTTTTGTCTTACCTGTTCTCGTTCATGTTTGAAAAGTGACCCCTATCCGACATAAGCATGAACGGACCTCTACTGTGAAGCGACCCGCAACAAATGACGTCACATTTGCGAGAGAGTAAATCATGGAAGCTGGTGAAAGTGAAAGTGAAAGTGAAATTGCGGTTTAACTCTCAATTTTAAGGAATATTTGCAGTGGAGGTGGGGTGAGACTTTGTCCCCTGATGAAGATAACTTCCATGTTGTTGCTGGTAAAAACCACATTAATTCCGATCTGACCGGCCAGATTCAGGTCACATTGCCGTGTATCAGATATGTATCAGATGTAGGAACCACATACAAATGTGGCCCAAATCGGAATTAAAAAGATCCGATTCCAGGTGTTTTTTGGTGTTCACACGGCTCTGAAAAAAACATCAGATCTGTGTCACACGAAGGCAAAAAAAAAACTTTGGCCTTTGGACTTTGGCTACTTCCACCTGTAATGTGAATGCAGCCATGGATATGTGGTGCAAAATTGGATCTTGAAACAACGTACATTTAACGCTAAAATTTCAATTTTTCCCCATTTGCATGACAGTAAGTAGATCTTACATCATTCACCTGAGACAATTGTCAACAAGCAGGAAAAGCGTAGGTACAAAGACAGATGTGCTGTCTTTTGTTATTGTTACTGTGCACATGCGTGTCTTTCCATATTGTATTGCATATGGGTTACATCCTAGAATAGATATGAACAGCCATCCAAAAAAAAAAGAAGCAGATATGAGCAGCATGTCAGAATGGAGCATGAAAGCCTGCGGTGTGAACGCAGCCGATAACGTATTGTGATTTAACAACTCACTGGGCAGGGTAACCTCTGCGCTATTTTGCTTTATCTGCATGAACCGTGAAAAGGAGACAAGGATCTTTTCATCGCCGCAAAAAACGGACAGCTTCATCATTTCAGAGGCATGAAAGAGAGGGACCGGGCAGATAGACAAGGGGATGGGGGGGGGGGGGGGGGCGTGAAAACTTCCTTAAGTGATTAAAACCGAAATCTCTCCGGGGAGACGGCGCTCCCTCGAACGGCGCCCGAGAGCCCGGGCAGAGCGCGAGGCGTTCACTTACAGCTGAAAAGGAAGCGTAATTGGTCATTTTCAGAATCGTTTTTAATTATTAAAACGCGATTTCCTGCCCCAAAAGAGATAATATCAGGCTTTTAAAAACAAGAGTGAAATCCAATTTTCCCCTCGGCCCACAGGGAGAAGGGAGGATAAGGGAAGGCGCCGACTTTGTTATTAAAAGTAGAGCTGGCCTCATTTCGGCAGAGGCTGAACTCTGGGACGGCGGAGACGGGGACTATTATGGCCTTGTTGTCATTCGTCACGCCGAGCGTTCTCTGGGGGAAATTGGGTTGAGGGGACCTATGCTTTATGGTCACATCCATGGGTGAAGCCATTGTTGCGGGGGGCCTTGATGTTGTCTTGTTGTTTTTTTCTGTAAACAAACAATAATATGGGGCTCATGTTTTCCCATGCGATGACCTTCTGACAAATGCGTGCTATGTTCATGTTCCTCTCTGATATACTGTAAAGCGGCAAACACACTGTAAATCAGTATATGTTCTTCCAAAAGTCCAGTGATTATTTAGTAGAGAAAGCATGCTGTCTTTATAGTTTTAGAGACATATGATAGCAATGTGTGATATCAGTATGTATTATTAATAGGCTGTGCTGACAGTGTTTTTTATCTTATTTTATTTAATTTTTTAGCCCTGGGCGCTTGTAGCATTCACACACCCTGTACATAACACTGACCGAAGCCAAAACTGTAGTTGGTGAGACAGACAAGGTCATTGATCTTTGCCCGTTGAATAATTGAATAAACATGATGAAAAAGCACAGTGCTGATGGTTGCCGTGGCAACGGGCTAAAAGCGCTTTACTGAGGTTTCCTCTGTATGTGAACCTCAAGACATTCATGCAACGGCCGCTAACAATTGTTAATTATCTATAGTCAGTGGGAGTGACATAGGCTGATGTTGAGACTGACATTGAAGTGCTGCAGTATATTCTCTTGGGGATCACTGTGTACTGAACACATTGAAGTGAATTGCTTAAATGCTCTAGGCTGCCATATATGTAACTGTGTTTCATAGGTCATAAATGGAGGCTTCTCCTATACAACTTATACAATCATGTAATGACTGCCAGCCATTACATATAGGCAGTATTGCCTCATCCCGGCTTGTTGTATCAGGGGGAATGTGCGATGAGTCCATCGGGTCAGTAGGTGCAGTGTGGAGACGGTGGGACTGAGGTCCCATCAGCAAGTCCGGGTTAACAGGTCAAGATACACGGAAGTGAAAAATCGACAAAGGGAATCTACTAAATCATTGAATTACACTTTAGCTGAAGGGGAAGTGTATTGATTTACTGATTTTTTTTTTTTTTTTTACTCCGTGGACGTGCGGCAAGCGATTTCTTTGCCTTTGCCCTTTTGATATAGAGAATGTGATGTTTTTGTATTTTTTTTTTCAAAGGGAAGCAAATAAATTATTCCACTTGTTTTGCTCTTGATCAATATATTCCTTTACACAACACAACACGGCCGCCTCGCCTTTGCTGACGCGCTGTAAAACGCAGCTACCCTGCATTTGCGTCATACAGCGCACGAGCTTGATTGAAAAATAAGGGGGTCGTGCGAAATAACCAAGAGGAACGGCGTTTTCTCTTTTTCTTTCAAGTATTTTTGGTAGTACAGACTCCCTACAGCAGATGGGTGATAATGTTAATTTTTGTTGGTACTTCAAACAGGAGGGATCATCAATTTCATCAAATTGGCGTTATAGAATAATGTTATCAAGTCCAGTGGCGCTGACTCTTTTCTCAGACTGTACCTGATTGATGACATAAGCTATACACTTCCTCCCGTCACACCGCCATGTGTCACTAACCTGTTTAGATGAAGATGACATTTCCTCATTGTCTTGCTCGGTGAATGTCACGGAGAGTCAACGCATCCGCAGAGCCTTCACCTGCTTACACCTCTTTCTTCTCCTGACACCCGATACAGTGCGCCGTGACTGACAGGTGCCGCGGCTGTCAGTCACTGCCGAGCTCTCACCTTCGCCGACACACACTCCGTCATCTAATCTGCCCCCCCCCCCCCTCTGTAACGCACCACCTCTCCTGCTTCCCTTTCAGCTGTCTGTCCTGTGCAAGCTTGGCAATCACCCCCATCAATATGCCTCAATTTGGGGATCATTATGCAAAGGAGGCCTGCTCGTTTGCTGATGCGGCAGTGGGATATTCATAAACATACATTCACCTTTACTGAGGACAAATCCAATCTCACCCTTGCCCAATGTATCAGTGATTTTAAATGGAGAATTATAGAACAGTAAATGCAACCTGAAGTAATCTACTTCCAGTGCTACCGCATTACAAGTCAATTTGTTCAGAGAAAACGCATCGATGTGACCGATTCTGAAGTCAAGATTTCCACTCACTGGCTAAAATCCTCCTTACAGATAATAGGCTACCTTAGGAACAGCAAAACTTTCCATGCTATTAAATATGAGCCTGCAGGCTATGATGGATGCTTGTCGTATTATAGAGGAGGTTTACATTCGTGTTGCCCCTCGTTGCATCACTGTTGCTTCTCAGTGCTCTCATCAGACACTAATCCATAGATCAATAGAGTGTGATGAGCCCTCTAATTAGCCCAGTCCAATATTTGCACTAGGGAACGAAAAACAATGAGAGATAATACCGGGGGTCTTGGACGCTGTGTGTGTTCAAGTGTGTATCAGACATTTGAAGCAATCATTTAGTCTGCGTGGTTGGTGTTAGTGCTCTTGAGGGTACGCTGAACCGTACCGAAAGAGTTTCTCTCCCATCGCCCACCACCTCCACTTCCCATGGAAACAGGGAAAGTAGCCTTTGTAGTTCAAAACAGTGTTATTTTTGGAACATATTTCATGTAATTTTGACCAATTTCCTACACAAACTCATCAGGCTAGGCTGCATATCATTTAAGATTACTCACCATTTATCTTTAGAGCTATTGCAAGTTCTCATTGTTTCACCTGTGAGATAATGCTAGTCGCCTACTACCACTCAACACAGTGTATGCTAAAGGGTCAGCATGGTCAATGCCCAGTGATCTATGGGGGACACAGATTATTTTGCTGTTATTTTGGTGTGCTCAACTACGTTACATGGAGCCTCTTGGCACTCTGTATTTTGAGTTGTTTATAAAAATCTCATGACGTATGATATAGGTCTAGGTCTTTTCTATTCTGTGTTGTATTTAATGCAAGTGTGTGGGTGTGTGTGTGTCACGAGGAAAGCCGCAGGCGCACACTGACGACCGTGGGCCTGACTTTTGAGTATGAGGTTGAGTGCAGATTGCTGTATTATTGTATTATCTGTTGTATCACATGCATTTCCTGTCTTATTTTACTGCACTTAACCAACAAGCTTCCCTGAAGGGGAACCATGATAACCATGAACCTTGAGCATGCAATACAGTCACATACTGTAACTTAAAGGTTCTACATGTAGCATTTATAAACATTAATATATCATCATCATATTAATTATGATATCTTGGTATAATTACCATAAACAAATTAGATCGAGACAACTGGTAGCCTCTATCTCACACTAGTACTATTGTTAGTGTTTCTCAAAATTAAGACCACATTTCTCTTAAACCCTGTTGCTACTTCTTTCTTTGGACTTTATGAAGGGGACACACATGTTGGAAGTGATTTTTCCCATCGGCCTTTTACTCCTTCCACCCTCTGAACCTGAAAGCTTTAGCTCCGTTTCCACTGGAAGAACAGCACCCTCTTCTTGTTTTGTGCCATAATGCAATCTCCTTGTGTGCAATCCAGGAGATTTCCCGCCAAATCCGGCCCACTGGTACAGGATGTAAAATGCAACGTGGAGGCTGCCAGTGTTCTTGGCGACGGTCTTGTTTGTTTACAGTAATTATACCATTGTCTCAAAGTTAATGTGGTCGTGATTTGTTGATGCTAAAATGCTACACATAGCACCTTTAATTGATGCACAAAAAGAGAGGACCTATGCTTAAAGGAAAAGTTCACCCAAAAATGAAAATTCAGTCATTAGCCTATCTACTCACCCCCATGCCAGTAGAAAATCGGGTAAAGTTTGTTAGTCCATACAACAGTCCCGGAGATCCCTGGAAGAAGTACCTTGCAGCTTTCTCCAAAACAACTGAAGTTGCCGGAGACCTGTGTTCAGAGAGACTTAAAAAATAACGGAAAATAACCATAAAATGGCTCCGTGCAGTTCTCACAGCATACTCCAAGTCTCTTGAAGCCAACAGATCCCAAAGTGACTTGAAAAGAACAACATTTACACCATTATTTAGCTGAAATTGCCACTCTAGTTGTTATTTCAAAATACGTCACTCCGTCCTCAATAGGTAAGCTCGAATTAGCAGAAACAAGACTTCCGGTTTGGCCGTTTAGCCTTCAAAATAAAAATGCGAGATTTGAGAATAGCTAGAAATACTGTTTTAAACCAATTACTTTGTATTTAATCATCAAATTCAATAAGTCAGCACCCATATTAATGTTTGATGTCCACTTTAGTCTCTGTTCTGTATGTATTCTGCACAGTGTAATACATGCAGCGTTAAAAATGGCACATTTTATGGCATTTTTCATTATTATTATGACATCAAACATTAATATGGGTGAACTATTCCTTTAAAAGGAGAACCTGAAAAGCAACACTCCAAGGGTTTTTTTGGGAGGCACTTGGTTGTTTAAACAGTGGAAACACTAGTGATGCACCCCAAATCACAGGTTGCACTGGACTAGTATAACCAGGGACTTCTGACATTGTCTGATTTATGAGGGGATTTTTAGTTTGCAATTTACAACCATGGCAGATTCACACAAAATAAGAATCACTGATGGCCTTGGGAAACTGACAAATTGCTGTATGTCCCTAGGTAATACTAATCCCATACAACTAGGGTTTATGGCTGCCGCTGAAGTGTCTACTCTGATAGCAGAAGGTGTGTGTGTGTGTGTGTGTGTGTGTTTGAGTAAGAGTGAAAGAGAGAGAGAGGCACTGTATTTTAATAAGATTACTTTCTTCACTTTCCAGGACGATGTTTTTGAAATTCAAGCAGCGTCGCGCGACTGTGTGACGATACTGTAAGTCATAAACTTGAGAACGCTTAATCCTACCTGCTAGCATTTCTCTGTGAGCTTCTCATTATAAGGAATCAGAGATTACATCCAGCACCTCTGAACCGATGGGCACACTCTTTTCCATTTTCCCTGAATAACACCTATTGATCCTCTTATTTCTTCCCGCTCAATGGTCTTATTAGCCAGATCCCCGTGCTTCTCCCTGTCTGCCAGCACATCACCTCTTTGGGGGGACTAATGCTGTTTTTTTGTTAGGACTCCACCGTCTTCTGGATGGCCATTTTCTTCTGTTTTCTGTTATCTGAGCTTTTATTTTCACTGTTTACTCAGCACTGCTCAGCTCGCTCAAGTTGCTCTGAGCTTGGTTCAGCATCTCCCTCTTTCTCCAACCCTTTCTCACTCGCTCGAATCCGGATCAAAGCGTGTTTTGTCTGGAGAGTTCAGCTCGATTCCTCTCTGCTAGCCCGCTCCGGTTTCATCATGCATTTCACGTCAGACACCGGCTGGGTCTCAAAACACAACCCATCCTTCCACACGGTGGGGGAAACACTCAATGCCATCGCTGTATAATGAACTGGGGGTATGGATCGGGGCGACTCTTACGTCTGCGCATGCATGAGTGAAATGGTAAAAGAGGGTTTTGGCCGCATCATCTGGTCTCTGGATCCTTCAGAAAGAGATTGTGCAATTGAGCGGAGGAGGGGAGGGGCGGGAGAAAGAAAGAGGACCTGCGAAGAACACTTACGAATCATTAGAATCAAAAACATCGCCGTCATCCAGACCGCGTCTTATCACTCTCTTCATTAGAGCGGCGAGAGCGAGGACGAGGAACTTCACGACGAGCCGCCGGCAACCATACCGCGGGAAAGGGGACGGGAGGCGTTTATCTGCGGCAGAGAGCTCCACAGAGGGCGCCATTAACGCCGCACCTTTGATTGTCTCGGCACTTCCTCTCCCGCCGAGGCTGACGGGTGGCCGCCCGCGTCTTGATTTTATCACCGGTGTTCCCGCTTAGTCATCTGTAGTGGCTTCTCCAATCACCATCTGAGATTGGACAGCTTGATGCCGACTCAGTAATCAGATTGCTAGCCTCTTATGCTCAAGAGCCCCTGGAGTCCCAACCCGATGTTCCTGAGTTTATTTTTGACATGAACTGGAATTTAAAATCAGGGTTAGACCGATGTGGGTTTTTGAAGGCCAATACCAGTATCTTAAAGGTGTTGATAGCTGATGTTCAATTCAGTGTTTCGCCAAGACTTTTCTTCTCAGGGTGGAAAAGCCTCTGAAACAGCATTTAGACCATCATGGGACACTAAAACTCTCCACTGAAACCCAGACTAATGAAATTCTATTAGGTTTAGCAGCTCCTTAAGTCATGGTCAGAGTCATGCCACCTATTTAGTGGTATGCAAATTCTGGAATGACACTTTATTGAACAATTAAATGAATAAATAGTGCAAAGAAAAGAACTTTCATTGCAGGTTTTACAGCCTGTTTTTATGTAGCTGTGGTCAGGGAGGAGCCTCCATCATATCAGAGGCGGACAGTGACAGGCCTTTATCCAATATTTAATAAAAGGCCAATAATGGCCTGATATATTGTCATAACTCTAGTTTAAATCCAGAAACAATATGGTGCTGCAAAAATCGGTTATTGGAATTTCCTTATTGATATATGCAGCTGAAAGCATTTCAACTTTTAAAATTTCTGTATCCAGAGTCTTTTAAAAAAGTATCTAAAATCATGCTCCATCTTTCAGAGACGCTTTGTTTAGGGATTTTGATACTTTTCTAGGTTCCTAAATATTGTTCTCTGGAATTCCCTCTATGCCTGGGTTTTCCAGAGAGGTCTGCTATAATTTGCAGATATCACTGTAGTTTGTAATAATTTATATCTCAAATGATGTGTTGCTCAGCCTAATGAGTAGGGTAGCAGGTCTACTATAAATCATTCATCAGAAGCAAACATGCTAGAGATCAATGTCTCCATATTGTGCATATGGAGCATATTCTTTTTGGTCATTACACAAGAGGGACATCAAAAGTCAGAAGCAGTTGGGTCCCAGCCGTTTGCCTCAAAGTTTCTTTGGATGCCGCGGCTTTGGAGAATGGCCTAGTTGGCAGCACTTCACTGACAGAAACAGGGTGCGGGGAATTGACCCGGCACGCCTTCCCATTTTCACATTCACAGAGCAGCCTCCAATTTAGAGCTCACACTCGAATCCAGATTTCAATTTAAAGGCCAGGATCCCTCTGCTGGAATTTCAAACCGGGGACGTCCTACAATGGCTGAACGCCAGCTGCTGTGCCCATACACTTCCCATCACGCTAAACAATGATCTCCAGCGTCAATGCCGTAATGAGAACCATTTCACATGCGTAATGTTAATGTGTTGCATCATAGTTTCCAGTAGGTTTCTGCATTTGTTTGTTTGCTTTTACCTTCATTTTCAAAGCACTTTGAGGCACACGCTGCAATATTAAAAGATAACATATGTGCTGCAGATGCTCCTGTAAAGCAGGAGAAATTTCATTCACGTGTCTCTGAGCATTTTGAAAAATGCAAGGCCGGGGACCTGTAAAACTCTGCTTAGGGAATATGAACATGTGTGGAATATTTCATAGCGTATTTAACTTTGTCTTTAAGTGTTTTCAGCTCTCTATCCACTCTGTTTTTTTCAGGAGGATTTTTCTCTGTCCTTCACATCAAATGCTGCACACGGCTAAAACACAGGCCTGAGCTCATCTATTATACAGACAGATACAGGGAATCAATTGAAAATGTATAACACATCCCACAGTATGGCTTAAAAGAGACGGGGTGATTCAGGGTCATCTCCCATACAGTGGAAATGCACATGATGTAAGTTTGTTGAGATGCTTATGGACAGTGGATTCTACATTTTGTTATATGGCGAAAGTTAAAAGTAAGATGGGCCGAAGTACCAAGGAGAGTGTTAAATAATTTCTGCCCACTTTCATTTGATGTTTTGGCTCTCTTTATCTGAGGTGAAATTCCTCTGAAATATCCGCACTCCAATAAAATCAATCTTTCATGTAGATCACAACATAGGTCTGTATTGGCAAGCTTCCACCGACTTTGTTTTGATTCAGAACTTGACTCTTTGGACTGCAACGAGTCCTCGGTTCTCTGAAAATAAATGTGGTTTTCCGCCACCACTCCAAACGGCCGTTGGGACTCAGCATGTGGCAGATAAATTACAATGTTTAATCATATCTATTAAATCACATTATATAAGAGTTGCGATGGGAAATAAGCAGCTCGGCGTAGGGCTGCTCTGCTGAGGGAGCAGCCTAATTCGCTTTTCATTTGCTGGAAGAATAATAAGTAAGGACAGCGCTGACAGTGGTGGCACTGAACCATGTTGCGGGGCTGAATTGCAGATCTTTGAAGATATTCTGGATTAGATACATCTATTTTGAATCATCTAATATATATATAACTTAAGTTGAATTCGATTTAAAGTAATAATACGAGACAGTTTCATATAAATAAATGTCTGTTTTGCTACTCTATCGCTTATTGATATAACAGAATAGTGGTTCAACCTGTAGCCAGTTTATGAAAGCTTTTACATTTCGTGAGCTTGGATTTATAAGGTTGTATCTGGGTGCATGTCATATAGAACCTTATAATTCCAAGCTCGCAATTTGCTGTTCCAAACACACAGGAAGAGGTTTGTTTTTACGTTTCTGGTTTGTTTAGAATGAATAGAAGAAGAACTGGGTAGTTAGCATGAGCAGTGATAGCCACCATGGCTGAACAGACAAAGAAAAGAGAAACTCAAACTGCATCAACATCTTGGAACATGTGAGAATGCAGCGGTGAGATGCATCATTGTCCCAAGTTTCAGCAAAATCCACTCAGCACTGTCCGAGACATACAGACAAATAAATAAATGTTATAGTGTTAAGTCAATCAGAGTAATTTTGAAAATGCCGGAACGGAGCAATGACACGCATAATTCCCTGAAGTTTCATCAAAATCCTATCAGTGGCATCTGAAACGTACAGACGGTCGAAAGTCCTAGTTCTACGACAAGAAACACACTTGAAAGTATTATTTTACTTATTTATGAAGAGTTAAAAAAATATATTTAATCTGCTATTGCCTGGTCTTTGTGCCAGGTGAGGTGATCTATAGAAGGTGACATCGCCTGGTACCAAAGACCAGCCAATAGCAGATGGCCAGTTCAGTACCCTACTTTTCACCATTAGGTGTCAGGCTTCACCACAGATTTGGCTTTGGGGTTTAGTTACTCTTTAAGTTTTCTTTGTGATCTGTTTGGAGTGATAGCAGCTCATACTGCTCGTTTGTACAGTCCAATTTTGAGTGTTGAGAAAGTTATGATGTACAACTTTGGCCATTAATCTAAGTATGAAATCCAGATCCTAGTAGAGGAAGCTGTCAGACAAATTAATCTCCAGCTGAGCTCCTTGTCAAAAAGTCTTGTGGCAATAGGATGCGGAATGACATATGAAAATCGGATTTTTGTCTCCAAAATATGACAGAATCCAATGGGAATGCATGAGCAATTAATCTGTCAAGGAGTCAGTCATTCAGAAAAGATGTCCTATATGCAGTTTCACTCCACTTGACCATTGGGACATATAAACATAGGATATAATGGGCTCAACTCTCTTTCTCACACACACACAGACATTCATACCTACATCTCTCCCCTGTTGTATGAAAAATCCCTGTGTCATTCATCTGTTGTGATCCTGTAAATGACATCAGCGTCAAGACTGAGTGGAGGTCACGGCGCACAGGAGCGCCGGGAGGACTCGCTCCCATCCCATCATGCCCACATCTCCTCTCGCCGCACCAGATGACGGATGAGTCATTTCCCTCTTTCAATATTTATCACTCAGGATGAAAAAACACTTGAGGTGTGCAGCTGTTTGCAGGCCTAAACAGTCTGGAGCGCGTCCAGCTTTCTTGAGCGAGGAACAGCTTCGGATTTTCAGAAAGCTTGACATCACAGTAGATTGAGATAATGGGACATATTTGGCGTTTGTTTTGGAAATGTCAAGGGCACGGTGGAGCAGGAGGAGCTGGAAACCAGGAGCTGTTTTTTTGAAGGCCGATGCCAATACCGATATTTTTGGATTGTAGCTGCCGATATTAGTCTAAATATCTTGAAATTTGACCATTTTCATGCCCAAAAATTACAAGTGTTCAGTGTTTCCCGGAGATTTTATTCTTGACGGACATAAAACTCTCCATTGAAAGCCATACTAATGAAATAATTTTACAGTATGTTGGTTAGCAGCTCCGTGAGGCAGGTTTCATGTCAGGTTTTACTGTCTTACTGACTGTTGAGTAAAATCCTCCCACACCACACTGGAATGATTGGTTGTTGATGATCAGGGAGGAACCTCCATCGTATCGGAGGTGGATGACAGTGACTGGCACAATATCCAATTATTTATAAAAGACCAATATTGCCAGACTGATATAGCAGTCAAGTCCAGCACAAACTAGAGCAAACACTTCCCACAGCTTCAGGACCAACAACCTCTGCCCAGAACACTAAGCACCACTTAATCTCTGCTTCATTAATTATATTTATAGCTTGTGTCAAGGAAAGTCACTGTGAGAGAGGCACTGGTGACTGATCAATTACTGTACAGCAAGGCTGTGGTAACCATAGCCACCAGGTGGGTAATTTAACTGTAGGCGTGATGAATCACCCCGGCCCCTCCACTTGTCACATGACTCTGGCGAACCAATTAACCCAGTAAACCAATTAGCCCGAGTCTTCTCCTCGCTACCATAGCTGTGTCTGTCTATCTTTGACAACATTGGATTGCTTCATCACGTTGATTGGAAGTGGCACATCGGGCACTGATCTGATCTGCGGTCTGCTTAGCCGCTTGGACATTACTGTTACCCTCAGTAGGGAGAGTTTGTCATCAAACTGACCTTAGCGCTGCACCAATGGGCAACTTTACCCCACATTCAGACCGAGTGCGAAAACATTAATACAGTTAGAGGCGTCGTGAATGCATGCAAAGTCAATGGAAGGAGGTGAATGGAGTGACATAGATGCAACTTCGCAAGAGGCATTTCCTCATGTTGAACTTTTTCAACTTGATACAGAAATTTGCCAGTAAAGCAAAAGCCAGTTTTAAGCAGGACTCAATCCATGTGAATTTCTCCAGGAACATTTCTACTGGGTTTTTGTGACCAACACTGGCCAATAACATCTGACCAAACAATGTAGAAAAGCTAGATTCCCCGAAGACACTGGTGCTGCCAAACCTGGAGCAAAAGGATTAAAATGCAGCATGAGAGAATAAAAAATAAATTGGTGAGTGTCAAGTCATTTATGTTGTCCCATCAAGAAAAATGGCAACCAAAACAACTAATCATAATGGCTGGACTATAGAGAGATGTCAACCAAAACGTAATGGCTTGTCTGTCGCCCTGCTTTCTGTTGTAAAGCGTCAAGTGGTGTCATCAAACCTGCTTGCATGTTTAACCAATTTTGCTGCTTATTTTTCAAGTCAAGTGATTAAAACCAAGCGAGGAAAGCAAGTGCTTAGACTAAAATGATAAAAATCACTCAAAAAGCGAAGAAAGAAGAAGAAACAGACAAGAAAGCATGAATGTCCTTTAGTACTGTATGTTCTGAGTCTCTCACTGAGAAGTACCTTCTAGCTTCAAATTGTCTTTGTTATTGCTGAGTGTACATCATAACTGTGTATTTTGAAGGTCTAATTGAGGAAACAACTTTTTTCAAGCTGCTCCAAGATCCAATGACAGTCACCAAATAAAGATCAAATCTGAATTAATGTCATAGTGGTCAAGGCGAAGGAACGTTTCCTCTAATGCACCCTCTCTCTCTCTCTCTGTGTTAAAAACCTCCAGGTGATAATTACAACCTCTTGAGGAAATCCCATGAAATGAGATAAAGAGATATAGAATAGAGCTGCGGGGCTTCATTAGCTTCCTCTTAAGAGGGAAACTGATTTTAGAGATGAGAAGCGGTGAAGACCCGGGTACTACAGCAAGTCGGACACCCGGATTTAAACTAGAAAAATGACATTTCGCTTGTATTTTCTTCTCTGTGACGCTGACATTCAGCGATTTTCAAGCCATCCCATGTATCCCATACCTGCAACACACACACGCACAGAAATCCCTTAACACGTACAAATGCAAAAGCCCTCCAACTTAAGTTCTGCAACGAACTATGAAATCCTCTGAAGTCTCGCAGATGTCACCGCCGCTGTGACCCAGGCCTGTCAGTCAGCCATCAGATAAAAGCCCAGACACATTCCCCCTCCCTGCCCGGCCTCCATCTTGACCTTCACTGCAGTACAGAGGCCCTCCAGCCAGGGGGATGCAATATTCTCTATGGGTGCATATCAACTGGCAAGACCATTTTTCAAAGGTCCTCCCACCCTGAGCTAGCTCACCTGTGAACTACAAAGAACAGGCTTTTTCAATCACTGGTCTCGGATGCACCGGCCTTAGTATCCATTGCCCCTGGGCACTCCTACACAGCGCTGACCCCTATGCTCTGCGGTGAGAGCAGTTCAAAGCGAAGCGTGCGCAGGACACACTCTCTCTCGCAAATACAACATACACATAGACCGTACATGTCTAAAGAGAGCGGGAGAGCGAGCCAACAGCGCACAGGCCACTGCGAAGATGTCTTGATAGAGTAATTAGCCAAATTATAAATGGTGCTGACAGTTTTAGTCAAACACTTTCTCTTTGTTGATACTCGCTAATGATGATTTATGATCGTAGACCGTTAAAGTGCATGCAGCGATTCATCATCAGCCCTAAAAGCTGCAAGACTCACTAACTCTCAGATTATTAGATTAATATTTTATGGCGGTAATTAGGGCGGCTGGGCCGGGTGGGGAGTAAAGAATAACCCCCCGCTGGAACAGGGGGACAAAAGTCACAGATCCCGAAGACGGGCTTTATTTGGAGTAGCTGTCACCAATATACGACTAACTTTAAAGAACAAATTCAGCTTGTATTCCTCTTTACAGCACATACTATGAGGGTATATGGACTGTGGAAGTGAAGAACTGAGTAATATATCAGTACTTCTATATTTTGCTTGCATGGAGTATAAAAGAATCTAACCCAAAATAGCATGAGAGCCATTGTATTCTGAGGTTTTCAGCATGTTTTGATTGTGTAAGAGAGACGACTGCTATATGTGGCTGCCGTATACAGACCCCCCACTCCCCCAAAAAAAAAAGTAATTGTGCATACTTATATACATTATACATCTTTCTCCTTTACTCGCGTTCATTTGCCATAATAATTATCCCTCATACGCGGCCTTATGAGGCGCTAAAGCGGGACGACAGGATGAGGTTGTTCTCTTTTATTCCTTCACTTCCCTGGTTTTTATGGCCTCATTAGGACAGTCCCGCGGGAAATCCCTCTGTGTTGGCACGCCGGGAGAGGTACAGGGAGAGAAAAAAGGGAAGAAAGAGAGAGTGAGAGGAAGAAAAAGAAGACAAGCAGTAGGAGGGGGAGGGAGGGATAGCACAGAGGGATGGGGAGACGGACAGAAGAAGAGAGTCAATATATGAGAGAGAGTGAGAGAGGTGGAGAGAGAGGGGAGGAGGACAGCGGGATGAAGGGTGGGGGGGGTGCCGTGCCCTGGTTGACGTGCTCTTGATTAAAGCATTTCATCTCAGCACATGAAAGAGGACTATGGGGCGGGGGGGTAGGAGCCTTACACCTTATAAAAACACCGTCTCCCTGGGGGGTCCAGGGCACGGTCCAGCAGGGGTGGGGGGTAGGAGGCTTGGGGGTGGCGGCCGGGTGATGCTGAGATGGTTTCGAATTGAGTCCCAAGTCTTGGGGGGTCACTCAACACTCAATTTAATGACTTATGAAGGATTTCATAGGCTACAGCCGCAACAATAATGGTATTAATTTATGGTACTCATTTGTGGGTTTGTTGTTTGTTATTTGTTTACGCCAACTTGGAACTAACTTAACCTGCCACAGCATAGAGCATTGTACAGGGCTGATGTGGCGCTTCAACCTGCTGCCTATGGTCATATAAAAGTTGAAAATCACAAATCCCAGAAATCACTAAACTTACAGTATTTATGTCCTGCTGCTGGACTGGGACTGGTCTGGTCTCCTGCTGGTCTGTACTGCCCTGATGCTGGAGTGTGTTGGGTTGCACTGGGCCAAGCTGAGGTGCTGCAGCTCCTCTTACGCTGAACCCTACAAGATGCAAGTTGTTATGTTATAAATGTGTGTACGGTATATGTGTTGTATATGTGTGTTGGCTGATATCAATGGCACATTAGATTTTGTTTTTATAAAAACACTACTCCATAGCCCAATTTAGGCATAAATAAAATGTTATGATAGGCTACATGGTGTCAGAACACATTTTTCAGCATGGTTGAACAAACAAGTTGATCATTTGTGGCGGGAAATAATTAGGCTACCCTTCAAAAAACTGACATAAGAAGCCTCCTCTATTCTTTATTTTTCCATCCACTTCTGAGGACATTTGTGTTTTCAGGTGAATATTGCACTCGCAATATGTCCTGCTACAGAGCCTTTTACCCTTTCAAATGCAGCCTACCGTAGTTAGTTAGCTAGCTAGCGAGACCTAGCAAACGTTGGCTACTGTAACCCAACTGGTGTATAGCAGATAGCTAGAAGTAAAAAATCATCGAAGAGACCAGCACAAAGTGGAAATGATATGATAATTTTATGATACTAGTCCATGGCCGGGGATGTGCGTGCCACAACTCCACGCAGACTTGCCAAAAAGGCGCATAAACAGCGTAAATTTGGGAAAATGGAAAAATCAGCTCCGTCAGTCCCTGCCTATGTCAATGCTCAATGCCTATGTGCAGTTTGAGATTGATTGGCCAACCCGTTGAGGAGCAAAATGGATGCGGACAGATGGACAGAGTTTTCCTCATTCTATAGTATAGGATTATTACTTACTTAAGTTATTCACACACGTGAAATGGGAAGAACCTGCGCGTTTGTTCATTACGTAACCGACACGGACTGATGCTGCATTCAGTGAAACATGGAAATTTTGAACACTTGCGGAGATTTTAGGCTACAGTAGGCTGTGCTGCATTCTCTCTGAAATTTGGGTTTTATTTGATAACATGGGACCCCCCCCAAGTTTAGATTTCTCTTTCTTATGGGGGGTCCCATATGACAGGTGTAAATGGGTTTATACACAAAAATCTTGCCTTGTGCATAGTTCAGAAGAAGAGAAAAGGATTCAACTTAGCATAGATCCAGTATGTTTCCATCAATGAAGTGTGACAATGCGAATTGGGTGCACTTCATCAGCGGGGTTGAAGCAATTGGACAGGCTTCCTGAACTTAGAACACAGGTTTGTCAGATAACACAACCACAAGAACAATTGAGAGAGTATTTCAAGAGATGATTAGTATTGGACAAGTTGTTGTTGGTCTTTAGAGTCAGCTAAATCCTTTGCTATTTATCCCATAATTTCTAAATCGACAAAAAACTTCTCTCCTCAAGCAAGCGTAAAAACGTTTTTTTGTGATATTGGGGAAATTTACATCATAATAAAAAGATACATCATAATTCACATAGAAAATAACTGGATGGGAACTGTCAATCTCCTAAATTTCTAAATACATCAAAATATATCTGAAATATGTCCAGTTTGGAAAAAAGAAATCATGATCTGAGGTTCATCAGTCTATATACCTAACACAGCGCTATCAATTATTTTGAAACAGTAGGTTTCACGTTCTTCAAATGGTGGATAATCTCCATTTTGAAACCATACTTTCCTAATGTGGAGTGACAGCCAGCAACAAAACTCTCATGGGTTTTTTCGTTAAATTATTCAGGTAAAGAGGCCACATCACATCTAAAACACAACTGCAACTACATCTTGCGAAATAAAATGTTTTTTCTCCATTTTGGTCACCCTAGTGTGTGTGTGGTGTGTGTGTAAGCCATGTCTGCACTCATAGTAACAAGACAAGCCTGTTTTCCCATCGCTCAATGTCTAAAAAAAGACTGCAGCAACAAACACAAACACATAGCATGCCTGGAACATCAACAACACTTACACTAACCCTCCTAAGATAAAGACACACATGCACACATGCACACACACACACACACAGAGAGTGCTGTTACACAGGATAATCCATTCTATGGAGAGTTCCCACCACACGCTTCACTGGAAGTCTGCAGAAAAAACAAACGCACCAAACAGAAAAACAATAAAACAGGCTACAGAGTTGTGGACAGAAAGGCTTCCTAGTAATTTTCTGCTGTCTGTGTCTTTGGCCTTGGGGTGACAGTTGGAGGACGGGACCTCGGTGCGGAGTCAAACCAATTACCGCCGCGGGATTTGGCGAAGACGCAGCGGCAAGCGGTCGGTGCCGGGGTCGCGCAGGATCTCCTCGCGCAGACACACTTTGCAATTAAGATAGCGGCAGCCTCATTATACATTCATTATATTACCAGCCAACAGGCAACATCCAGGAGGTTACAGCAATTGCCAGTTAAGATGATAATGATCAGCGATATGCGTTGGAATGTATATTTAAATGGTTATAAAGCTGCCGGTACACAAACATCGTAATTAATGGCTGCGGTGGGTTAATGGTAGGTGTGGGCGTCGGGTCATTTTCTAAGCAGCGGGTCTTCCTGTTAGATCACGCTGATGCAGATTCAGTGGAAGCGATGCGCTCCAGGGCCTGGATGTACAACACTGTGTAGATTACAAGACTGGAAATCTGTGTCTGCACAAAAGTGGAGAGACGGCGTCTTTGTCGTCGTATTTATAAAACCCTGCTTGTTCCGTTTCATGAATCTCCGCCATTGTGAAACGGTTGTAAACGGATGTCGACACATACCCCCGATTTGAATCATCGTCATCGGTTTGTAAAGACTCGTTCTCGCCGCGCCAGCATCCTCTAACGGCACCCAAGCAGCCATTGTATCGCAACACAATAAACGCACTGCTATGTACGGCGGATGTACCAAATATTAGGGACGCTTGATGAGGGGAATCCAGGTAAAAGCCATTCTCCCTCATTGATTTCCCTTATTAAATCCCTACCAATCACAAAAGGAGGAGATGGAGATAAAGGGAAGAGCCGGAGAAGGATTTTTAAGCTTTGAGACTACTGAGATGTGGATTGTGCATATAGGAGCTGCAGCTCAATATCAGCGAGATGTCTCTAATATTTTGTACTTTCAGTGTATTATGCGCCATAATAGCCTATTGATTGACACGATAACGTGTAATTTATCATCCGATACGTGCGTTATTCTTATTCCACACTACTGTATGATTTGGTGACAATATGTAAACCTATTTGCTCTCGCTAGAATAAAAATTGGCTTGTAGAAGAAAGCATGTTAAAGGGAAGGTTCAGTGATTTTATAAGCTTACCCTATGAATCACTAATCAAGCCCCCGCTTAGAATGTGTCAGAAGTTTTTACATTAGAGCTTGCAGCAACCACCTCCTATTATCATGTTAGCAATGCTAGCACAAGTCAATGGGGTATGAAATCAAACCTCTTAAAATCAATTGCAAGCCACTTCATATACTTCCATAACTGTAGTAATAATAATAATAATATGTAATAGAACTTGCTCAAAGCACTTGAATAGTATTTTGAAAGCAGTTTCATACCCCATTGACTTGCACTAGCATTGCTAACAAATGCTAACAGGAGGCTGGTGCTGATTTCTCAGAGACAAAACTCATGGGCATGGTTAGTGATGAATAGGATAGAATCTCTAAAATCACTGAACTTCCCCTTTAATCACACACACACCTATGGTATCCTCATGAAACTCTATGAAGGCCTAATAGGCTGCTAGTTTAACATGGTGTACTGGGAAGATTAAAGCTCCAAATGAAATGTCGCCCAAATTCCCTCTTTGACGTTCTCCTTCACCTTCTTTTGTTTAATAAATTCAGATTTTTGTGCGGAAAATGGCGCATACTTTTTGCATGCATCGTTTATGCATCCGGTCCGGGTAATGATGGAACCGCATCTTCTCCGGCGCGATTGAATTTCAGATTATTCCCGTGGATCCACAGTACAGCGCCCGAACGCTCGGTAATGAACGGGGGATCCTGCGAAGAGCTTATTAATAACGGATTTTAAAAAGGGAAGCCGTGCTCAGCCTGCTTCTGAAAAACACTCGTACGCCGCACTCCTCATTCATTAGACGTATCCTTCCGCCCCCCCTCCAACATGCGCAACCTTCAGCGCCAGACCACGGGGACTTTTCACTGTCCACTACAAAACCCAGATAAGATCCCATGCATAATGAACCAGATTGAAGAAAATGAAAAAAAAAAAAACATGCCAGCGATTTCCATGCCTCCCCTCTCTCTTTTCTCCTCTCTTTCTTTCTGTCTCTGACTGTTAAATCATTCATTGCAATTCATTCAAGTCGTCTTCCCCTGATAGCCATCTTGTCAATCTCCAGTGAAGGCCTGTCTGTCGTATTGGGTTGCTGTAATCTTAGCAGAGCGCTCTCACAGGTACATCTGGGGTGTCGGGAGAATCACTGCTATATTGTGTGTGTGTGTGTGTGTGTGTGTGTGTGTGTGTGTGTACAGTATGTGTGTGTGTGTGCGTTCGTACATCCAGTAGGTACATCGAGTAACGCAAGCTCAAAGGCTGGATGGGATCAATACTTTTCATCATGTCATGGGAAAACATCGATTTTTTTTTTTTCCTCCCCATGCCGAACTCCTTTGGATGATGAATCTTACCGGGCAATTAGAGTTCAAGTGGGAAGAGATGGTTGTGGGAGAGAGAGGCACCCAAAGGCTCTGGTGATGATGTCAGAGACCATCGTACCTCCAGCAGTGGGAAAACATAAAAGATGGAGCGGAGATATATATATATGAGTATATGTTGCAGCCATTCGCATTAAAGGAGGATGGCTGTATTGTGAGAGAGAGAACAGAGAATTTCCCTACAGGGATCAATAAAGTATAATTTTTTTTTTCGATTTAAAATGCTTGGGAAAACAGGTTTTACACCCTGTAATACCACATTCAAAATTCTAGGCAATATAAACGATAACCCAACCAAGCATTTCAATTTTCTTGGCTATATAGTCTAATTTGGGGGCTGCATTTACAAAACCTGACACTGACTGTCCCATCCATTATGATCTGTAAAACTGAAATGAGAAAGCAATGTCAGTATTTCCCTGTGGCGTAAGCCGCAGTCCTGGAGTCCCGTCTCAAGCTCTAATGAGTCGTTCAGTCGTTTTATTTATTCAAATGGTGTCTAATTGAATTCTGATGTGATTGGCTTTTGCAATTAGGCTTTGTAAAGTCATATTTTGATCAAAAGTTTAGGTTGAAGTTCCATTGAACTACAGCAGTGATTCTCAGACTTTTTCATATCAAGGACCCCTTTAGTCCACATTAGGGTCACAGACCCCCATTTGATGAGATTTTGTCTCTCAGACCAAACTCTGAGAATATCTTTATTGTTAGATATGATTTTGTTCAGAATTCCATGACTATCTGTATTGTAGGTAGAGAGATAACAGAGAAACTATGATCAAAATAGTAATTTTCTACATTCTCTAATTCTTCTTGTAGATGAAATAATGCTGAAGTTTAACACTTTATCAATTAGCTATATTCTCAAGGACCCCTGGTGGTCCCCGGACCCCACGTTGAGAACCACTGAACTATCATGCACATGACACTTGAGGAAACATGTTTTTTTCTGTAAATCACAGTATAAAATAGCTCTATTTGAACTGACGTCAATGGGACAAATAATAAAGAAAACTGGAATTAAGGAAAGTTTGGACTGCCAGACACAAACCACTGCAATAAAACAACACATCTTCAGTTTTAAGTGAGTTTTAAAGAGACACACTGAATGCCACTGGTCTGTGCGCTGGGTCAACATGTTATAATATTTGATCTAAAAGGAATATAATGCATATTTTAGAAAAGGTCAGCAAACAGTGACACAGCGGAGGCTGCGCTGCATGTGAAAGCAGGCTTCAGGACAGCTGTAGCGGGAGCCGGAGTCTGACTGATGAAACAGGTAAGTCATCAGGACATATTCATATGCTCATATGGCAAAGGCTCAGTTCATGGCAAATTGCCTTCGGACCATACGTTACCTGGGAGCCCCTGCACTCGTATAGACACAGACGCACACACACACGCGCGCATTAAAGGAAAGGGCCAAAAACTTTAAATCGGTTAGGTTTTTGGATTTCTTGCAGGGTCAGCAAGCCTTTGCCTCCAAACCTTTGATGATAAATGACCGTCCACTCACCTAAAATGGGAATCCTCTCAAAGAAATGCGGTAATTGACTCATTTTTCACAAAGCGATTGAACAGAAAGAAACCCCCCCCCCACCCCCCCACCCCCCCACCCCCTGCCGCCCCGACAAGACGGCGGATCAGAGAGAACCCGGAGCCAAGGACATCTGCAGTCGGTGCCATAATTGTCACTGCCTCCGCTGACTTATACATGAACAATATGCTGTGTGGGCTGCAGGTCCTTGTAGCAGAGGCGAAATAGAGCAGCGCCGCGCGGCAGATTGTCGGTCTTGTCTTGTCGGTGATTGTTTCGCATCGTTTGTGTCTCTTCCAGCCCACGCAAACAACAAACCCAAGAAACAAAACAATCCCCGGCTTCCTTTAGGATGAATACACAAGCTCTATATTCTTACACGAAGGTGCATTCACACCGCAGAAATTAATTGCTGCTCATATTTGATCGATTTTTCTCACACTGCAGGAATTGCTGCTCAAATTTGATTGTTTTGGATGGCTGTTCATATCTATTTCCAGGATGTAACTGAAATCACATCCATTTGTGTAGCCACAGTTCTCACATTTCAGTTAGGCTACAGAATGTTGTCAGTGTAGAGTTTAATGGTCTAATTCAAAATAGAAAAATAGAAAATTGCGTCAATTTTCTAAAATATTACATTTTGGTCCCACAGATAAATACGAAATGGAGATCTTTTTTTTTCTGGTGGTTTATCATTTGAAAAAAAAAAGGAAATTGCAAAAATTGCTGTCAGACACTGAGGTGAGGTATTTTTAATTTCAAGCTCATGCTACAGGTTGATTAACATGGAGGGAGCAAAAGTCTAATCTGAAGCTGTATTATTGTATTGCAATGGTTTGTGTCTGGCAGTCCAGATTTTCCTCGATTCCAATTTTCCTTATCATTTCCATTCTTTTCATTGTGTCTCATCCTCCATGTTAACACTGCTCAGCCAAGCTGACAAAATTATGATAACTGTGAAGTAAGATTTACTTATTGTCATGACAACACTGACAAATTCTGATTTGAGCGCTGTTCAGATACAAGTTACATGTAGGTTTCATGCCTCGGGATCCGATTTTGTAGCACACATCCATGTGGACGAGATCAGAATTGGGGGGGGAAAAAAAATGTGACTCTGCAAAACATGTCAAATGACAACCTGTCCAGTGATTTTAACTTGTTTCCAGATCTATCAAGCTCATTTAATGATTTTTTTTTTTTTCTCACTGCACTGGCAGATAATCTTGCTGGTTTCAATAAATTTCACTAAATACATGCCATGATTCAAGAAATCATCATAAAACAATGAAGAAAATCTTGAAACAAGAAACTTTCTCCAAGACTTTTACCAAGTCAATGGCAACAAGTTACATTACCCTGAAAAAAAGTCTAATTGAGAATCTTATGATTTCACAAAAAAATAACTAAAACAAGCTTGATAAATCTGGATACAAGATAAAATAACTTAACAAGTTTGTCAGTTTTTGCAGTGCGCTTTTTGTTATTCACACTGATTAGAAAACATCAGATCTGAGTCACATGTGAGGGAACAAAATCAGAACTGGTAAGCTTCCAGCAGCAGCGTCAATGTAGTCACAGCTCACCTCGGTACACACTCACACTCACTACACACACATATGGGCATACGTGTGCACACATAGCCACATCCACACCTGCCATTTGTCTACTGTCTCCCTCTGGATTAGCGCTAATCTATGGCAAACCCTACATATATAAAGAGAACAAAAGAGGGGTCTCGGAGCGGACGGGAGCGGGTGACATTAAAGCACCCTTTTAAAAAACTGGAGCATGTCAGGAACGCTCGGGGCGACCTAGGAGCTGTCGAGAGTTGCCGGGCCTGGGAGAGCGGATGGCCCCCAGGACGAGCCGGGATAGCGGGCCGGCTCTCTACCGGGATTCCCTCGGCTCGATGGGTCTGAGCGAGAGCGAGATGCGGTGGCGTAGCCGGCGGCGTTCGGCAGGGAACGCGGGCCGCGAGAGCTAACTGCGCCCGCTGCGGTGCCCTTGTCTTAATTACTTTTAATTTGGACGTTCATTAATCTGGTTGATTTTTTTTCTCCTCTTTTATTTCATTCGTCAAGTCGGCTCCATTACGACGTACGCGGTGATTTGTGCGCCCCGAGAGAAAAGCCCCGTCATATGTCTTTTCCTCCCGGAACGCCCTAACAACGCTGCTGGGGTAACACAGGCATTACTGATTATGTACACTGCACCGGTGGCAGCTTTTATGATAGAAAATTATATCCTCTCCCTCTCGCCCTGGGGGGGCTTTTCCACCGGTACCGTCCGGGGGATGAGAACATGATGAATGAAGACCGTAACGGCGAGGAATACAGAACAGGCAACTAGTGTTCATTTGAATATTTGAATAATTCCGCAGTGGACATGCTCGTATTTCCGCGGAATTTCTTTGACCTTCCGTTCCCCCTTTTCAAAGTCACACTCCCACTGAAGTGCCTATGCATTATTAATTATCTCGAATCATAAAAGAGAGGAGCAATCACTACTTTGGAGTTAATTATGCACATAACATCCGAGCCAGAAGCTGGACCATCTCTCATATCGGAGGTATTGTAAGCTAATATAGGCTTCTCGGCTCCTCTTGTGAAGCGACTGATTATGGATGCAATATTGTAATGTAATAATGGCATGCGTTATAGACACTGACAGTGTGAACATGTGTCAAGTACCAACCCCCATGTCTGAAGAAGATAGATATCATACACCTGTAACCTTAACTGACATATTGAAATGCAGACATAACTAAACAGCCTTATAATGAGTCACCGCAACATACAGCACTATATGTCAAGGAATGTAACAGCATATACTGGATTTCAGCTCATATTTTTAAGAGTTCATAAAAAAAACATTGCACATACTAAAAAAAAAAAACACTTTTCTGCTAGCTTGAACTTGAAAAAAATTTAACTTCAATACACCACCATTGTGCATATATGGTGCATGCTCGTTTCACCACCCTGTAATATTACAATATAGTATACTATAGCACCTAGGATTCAAACATAGATTTTTAGGTATGAAATGTAGCTAAAAATGTAAAAGTATCAGACTAATACAACAGTTTGCACTCATGCACATTCACTTCATCAATCAATCAATTCATTAATACAAAACACAGTCATTAAAATTGTTCACATACAATTTACTCAAGCAGTTCAGCTTAGTGTGCAGCTCTATGGTACAAAGTGAGACTATGCTCCAAAAAGACTTTCATTCAGAAACAGAGCTTTGTGAAATATATAATAATTATGGTTTTATTCACATACAATCATCCAGACAGCTGCTGCACAGCTACTGTACAAAGAACAGTAGCTGCTCTTTGTAGGAATATGCACACATTCAGTTGACTGTGTACACAACTAGAGCACTCCAAACAGACTTGCACTGACAAAGCTTTGTCACCTTCATTTCAAAATTACATATATCATTGTTTACATGGATAAAACCAAAGCATGGATTCCCGTTTCCTTTTGCCTTTATGGTACTTTCAAGGTAAGAAAGCAAATATTTGAAATGAAGGTGGTGAACTATTCCTTTAAGGTATTTATCCAGCTATGTTATGCATCCAGCTTACTGTACAAAGCTATATGCTCCAAACAAAATCTTTCTTGTGCTGACATAGCCTAACATTGTTGCGATTATGAGTCAGTGGCAGTGTATATGTGTGTATGGCCTCGACTACACTGTAGAGAGAGAAGATTTCACACCAGCATTTCATTGGGCAAATGTGTGAATCTACGGCTCAGTTAGTGGAGATGGGACGCTCTTCTCTGTTGCAGCCTCACTTTGTGATTTAGGCTGATAATACTGGTGTATTGTTATGTAATAAACATGTTTTCAAAGATGCCTTGTTTAATTTCTGTCTCTTAATACATCATAAGGTATATCCAGACATCTGGGAATGGAGGTGAAATGCTTGTTGCCATACTACAGAACTAGAACATTACTGCAGCACATTGTTATTGTATGTTCATAACAATAAAGATTAATGAACTGATTAACGTGTGTGTGTGTGTGTGTGTGTGTGTGTGTGTGTGTGTGTGTGTGCGCGTGTGCGTGTCCCTGAGGGGGACACGACAAGATTTCTTTTCTTGGACTAATTAAGCTCAAATTTGATATCGTAGCTTGTTTGTCTAGATCAAGGTGCTGGGAGACAACCTCGAAGAAGAACTGCAATGTGGGATTTTCACCCTGATCTTGTGCGTTTGTGTGGGCCGCCTTAATTGAGTCTACATCATATCAAAAAATCTTGTAGTGTGCATCGCCCCTAACCTGTTGTCTGAGTGTGTAGAGGTCCTTAACATAACAGATGGAGCTCCTGGGGTGTGGGTTTCCTTTTAATTACTTTGCCTCAATAAGCAATTTACATTTGATAAGGTGGCTTACAAGGCCCACCAATTAATTCTCACAAATCCTTTTTAATTAATGGGGAGTGGAATTCAGGGCACATGGAGGAAATTGATTTATACCAGCTACAACACAAAGTGTTTAACCTCAAAAGCCACGAGGAGTTAGATCCTAACTTTCAATGACTTGTCTTCTAGTCCATCAATCGATCTAATAGTTGCTTAAAGCCCCACACCAGGGTCTGTGGGGGCTTATTCATTTTGGTTAAACTGTTCAGCTGTGTCATACTGATAGTGCTTGTCTGCCAGTTGGAGTTTTACAACCAAAACATCTTAAATCCTCGCTTTTGGACTGTTTTTGCGGGGCTTTGTTTATGTTTGGATTGAGAATGCAGTATGAGTGAGCAATGAATTTATTTAGCATTTCGGGAGCTCATGAAACTCTAAAACAGAGAAAACAATGGCAAAATAAATATCTGTTCCCAGACAAATTTTGTTGCTGTTTTTCAGAAGGTCAGAACATAAGTAAATCCCTCCCCTCCCTCTTTCGGAGTTATCTCTTACTCTGTGGATTGATGAGTTTTCTTCAGCCTGGCCGGCCAAGTGTAAAATCCGGTGTAATACATTCCTTTTTAATTTGGGTCGCCACCAGACGCTGCATACTAATGCGGCCTTGCAAGGCCTGCTTGTAGGTGGCTCTTAGTCCTTTTATGCTACATAAATCCCCCCCCAAAATCTGCTGACTAACAACCCTGCTCAGTGTCAGACTCACATTTAGATTGCTCTATCAGGCCATTTCTGTGCTCCTAAGTGTGTGTGTGTGGAGTACTTGAGTGCTTATGTGCACGTGCATGCATGTGTGCTATTATTACAATTATTTAAATCCGTTTTCTTTACCGTACATCCATGTGTGCTAACTAGGCCGGTGTACCGACTTCTCACGCATCGCTTCTCTCTACATTATTCAGTCACAGTGAGGAATTTATTTTGCCGCAAACGCGCATGTAACCCCCGTAAATAACAGAAATATCGGCACATCAAAGGTCTAATTACTTGTGTCACGTGGGTTCGGATGCAGAACCAAAGACCCGCAGCTGCGAAACGAGCTGCAATGAAGCCTTCAGCCATTTACAGGTCATTACAGCCCTCCTCAGCCCTGTCGCTTAATGAGACGGGGGGCAGGGGGGGTGGGGGTGGGGGGGGGAGGCAACCGAAAATTAGACAAGGCCCCATTTCACGCTGACAGATAATGTTCATATTTATATCTCTGTTAATCTGTTTGTTCCTCTCGCTATGCTCTCCCCCTCTCTCCTTCTCACTATCACCCTCCCTCTCCCTTCTCCCTCCCTCTCATGCCAAAGTATAATTATAGATTGGTGATTGTTCACACTCGCGTGGCTCCGAGCGTCACGTTCACCACCGCTAACGGTTTCAAATCTGTGGGCACCGTCCCCCCGTAGTCTGCGCCACGTGATTCGCTCGCTGCACCAGCTGGAGTATTCAATGAAACTTTCAGTGGAACAAGGGGAAGTGGAATAATGAAGAGGTGAAGAAGTGTGTTGATTTGAAATGTAGCAGTAGCACTGGTGGGGAGACTCAAGAAATGCATTTTACAGTAGAAAGTCTGGTCGCACTTTACATTACACAAATTACAGGGTAATTACATAGAAATTATCAGAAAGTAACTGGTAATTTTGGGTAATAACGAGTAACTATTTGTAATTACAATGTGTAATTTCACAGTTAAATTCAAGTAATTCCTGGTGACGAGTAAATTACACAATTACAAATAGTTACTTGTTATTACCAGAAATTACCAGTTATTTACTGATAATTTCTATGTAATTACACAGTAATTATCCTGTAATTTGTGTACCGTAACGTAAAGTGTTACCAAGAGTCTTTATGCCACAGTCTTTATTCGCATTCATCTAATCATCAATTCAATGGTTTATTCATTCATTCATCATGTTGGTGCTGCTGCATCAACAAACCTTAGTGCATCTGGAAATGGCTCTGTGAGTTGCTATTGAGCGTTGGTTCTTCAGCCAATTAGAGCTTGTTTGTACGGTAGGAAAAAGGCATCTGACTATTACTACAGTACCTGCAAATATTTATATCTTCATTTAGTCTAGAATTTTATCTTAAGATTATGTTGTCCTTAAAACAAGTGAAAAAAATTGCCAATGGGGAGAGACACTATCACTTGTGTAAGCTTCACTTGTTTCCGGAATTTTCTTGAGACAACTGACAATATCCTAAAATAAGGCGGTTCACTCCATATCAAGATCACTTAACTGAAGAAAATGATTGAAATCAAGTAAATCTGCACTGGAAACAAATGAAATAATCTCAGCCCTAGCATCCCTAATACAGGACATTTTGGGAATCCTTTGTCATATCAGTTGTTGCCTCTCCTGAAGGGTCCAGTGCTGCTCCATTAAGATTTCTCCCTACGAAAGTCGGAGAGGTCTATAATAAAAAAACTAAATAAAAAACTAATAAAAAACTACGTCAAATTTCACTTCCCCAAACAGGGGGACATATTTATATGTTCACTGCTGCCACCGGTGGTTGAAAGGTAGACTGCAATTGCTTTTCATTTGGCCTAGGTGCATGACTAAAAAATATTTTAAAAAAATATAAAAAATATAAAAAATTTAAAAAATTTAAAATTAAAAAGAAAAGAAAAAAATAATAATAATAATAATAATAATAATAATAATCTAAAGGAATTAAAAAAAAAAAAAAAATCACATATTCTACTAGCAAGAAGAAACCCTTCCTTGACTGTAAATTTAAATCATGTCTGCGCCAAGATGTTGCAGTGCAGAGTTTCAGAAGAAAAAGTATATTACAATCCATTTAATCACTCACCAGTTGGACGTCAAGAACAGCTGACACTTCGCCTAATATGCTGCTCAAATCACTCATTGCGATAAATGAAATATGTTAATAACACATGCGAGGCGACACTAATGAATTTTAGGTCATGTGGTTGGAATTGTTTCGTCACTTTGATTGAGTGCATCCACCGCACAAAACTGTTGCAGTCTACCTTTCAACCACCGGTGGCAGCAACGAGCGTTTTGCTCGGAAGCGTTTAGTGTTGAGGTTGAGAAATCTTGCCCGAATTTCTTACATGGGATTCCAACAAACGACAAAAGCCGTTCCATCGCTTTTTTTCTAGGCATTTCGGACATTCCAACATCTCTGGAACACAACATTAATCTCCGAGGTTGTTTATTCTTCTTCTTTTCGAATATGTCTGTGCCTTTTTTGGACGCGACTGTGCCTTTTTTGGCGCCTTTCCTGCAAACTATGTGCCTCATGTTTTGGACGCAGTGCATTTTGAGTTTTGGGTTGCATTATATGAATGTCAGACAGAGAAAAAAATTTGCAGCACCTGGCAGCCTCGTACTGTTTCCCGGTGAGTAACATTTTTGCTACATCCTCTGTTTCAGAATGGGCTCCTCATCCTCTTCTTAAAGAGGAAGCAAGTTAGCTAGCTAACGGCAATCAGATAGTTGCATAGTAATGAGAATAAAGTTCTCGGACCGTTTGAGCTCTTGTTCTCTCTGTACCTAGCGACCCTCACAGGTGAGCTTTGCATTCGAGCACAAGCGTCCTATCTGAGTCTGTGTTCGCATACGCCCTCTCGTCTGTCCCAGCAGTAAAGTCATCTGGTTTCATTGCCAATCCGGGGAAGGAGTGCTCAGGACAATGCCTCCTAGCTAATCTTGGGCCTCTGATAAGCAAAGAGGCAATTACCCCTTATCAGAGAACCCCAGGGAGAGATGTGGAGGAGGATAGCATTCACTTCATGTGCAGAGGTGTTGGGTTGCATGGGTGGTGATGCTGATGCGTTGTAACTCATTATAGTTAAACAAATAACAGCACAGAATCTCCTTGACCTAATTTATCTTCATTCTGAGGCTTGGGGGGGGGAAGCGAGGAAATGATGTAGTGAGAGCGGAGGAGAGGATGGGAGGTGGGAGGTATTTTTATGTTGGAGGAGAAACATCTGGACGGTTTATGCGCTAAAAGGCCGGGACCTGATCCGGTTCTGGTCATCACAGAGCAAGCGGGACCCTGAGATTCCTCTCATCCACACTATTTTTTTCTCTTTCTCATTCGTCATCTCCTTCACTGACGCGCTCGCACACACACACACACAGACCCAAACAGATGTCTTCAGTCCCCTCCATATAGCCTTCGTAAGGGTGTGTGTTGTGTGTGGAACGGAGCAAGGTTGTTGCTGAATGTGCTGTTTTCCCCGCTGTGCCACCCCGCCTGCTGGCGGAGGCCACTGATGCCTGAATAATTTGTCTTCATTCCATCCCAAGGCCCGGAGTTACACTGACATGCACAAGACACACAGAAATACTGGATGGGGCCTGTCTGGCCGAACGGAGCGCACCGAGCGGTGTTAAGAGCGAGGCGGATAAATCACGGAGGAACGTGTGAACGCTCCAGTGTATCTCCGAATCACAGCTACCGGGCTGCCGTTGCATTTTACGGGTACAAGTTTGTAGGAACTTCTGTGATGAATGCCTGTGTATTAAGGCATAACTGTTCATATACCAGTTTAACCCCTTCATAGAAATGGTTATCTTTATTCCTCAGGATGGTCCCATGGTAGATCATGAGACAATTTGCCGTGATTTGCCGTCTTATGCAAAGGAAAAGGAACTGCACAAAAAGACTTCGGCGAGGGAAATGACACCGATAAATCTTGAGGGTTTTTGCTTTGAAAGAAGCAGCGTTTAATCACACACCCCATGAGCGCTTGTGTTAATATATTATGACAGAAGTAACCAGGGTCTCCGCTCGCTGTCTCTGCCAATGGGCCTCATTCATCAATCTGTTCATATGTTGCATGTATATTTATGTGTTAAAAAAACAGCCACCAAAAATCATACTGCATATTCATCAACCTAGGAAAAACATTTAGGAAAAAAACTTTGATTAATCTCCAGTCAGGAGCCCTGAAAGTCATTCTAGGTTTACACAGCAGCTTGAGATATTGTAAAATTTACACATAAAATAAATCTAGTACCTGAAAAAGTTTGACACATGCCATAGTGCGAGTGTAATTCAGTTTCTGATCTTTTCCCAAACAAATTACTTTGTATCTCGCTTGCACTTGTCTTTTTTTCAAGTTGGGACTTTTTCGTCTCACGACTGAGAACAAATGACCCCGAACATTGTGTAGTGGTGGCCATATCTTTTGCAGAATGTCGAAAGACAAAGGGAGGAGAAAGTAAGTATGAGAAATGCTATTAAATCACAGAGTGTATGAATATTTTCCCGTTATCACCAGAGGGTCAGCTCCCCTGCCATTTCAGGCTACTGCTTTTAAATCAGAGAATGTACATTGTCTTACAAATGACTTAATGGATGCGAGCAGCAAAGCAGACGTTTGAAATTGGAGTCTGTTATCAAGGAGAAACAGGCGTCCATTGTGATGGACCACAGTGAAGATGTTCTTAAATATCCCCATCCAAAAAGCACATCACCCGCATAGACAGGGAGAGGGTACCTGAATAATATCAGAGCACTATTGCCATCATAAAGTTTTGCATCGGTGTGAGAGTGGACCAGCTCTAATGCGCTATTGCTATATTATCGCATTGTGGCGGACTCTATAGACATTATTCACCATAATCTGTGGTTTGGGTATGTTTAACACACGCAGTTATATTGTGTGCTTCTCAGGGTTAAGGAGACACGGTCCCTTTAAGAAAGTCTGGTTTTCTGAGTCTGACGTCAGCTCGACGTAGTGTTGTGTTTTTGAGCACGAGGTAAATTGTCTTGCTCTGTGGGTTAAAAATAAATGACACACGAGTTGGTGTAGTCAACGAGAGAAGTTGTCCGTCTCCGCATTCCTGCCACTTCTACAGCATTGTTGTTTGGCCTCCATGGGCTCTTTCCGATCTGGACTTCAACAATTTAGACTTCAAACAGACTGTAGTTTTAGTTACAAACAATTCTCAGAGCTGTTCTGGAGGCAGAAATAATTTCATTAGTTGAGTTAACCTCAATGGGCGGAGCCAAAAAACATTAAAAGTTAGCTAACTGGCAAATTTGTATGGCAAAAAAGGAACACTGTGTTCAAAATATAAATGACAATGATTTCTTTTTTGCATTTATTCATGGCCAAAGCATCTTGGAAGATCAGCACCTAGCTAACTAGCTTATCTAGATAGCTATAGGCTAGTGTGGTTAGTTTGAACTTGGAAGGTCAGCTAGGCTAACTAGCTAACCTAGATAACTTAGTATGGCTAGATTGTATTTTTTTCAGTTAGTACTGTAACCCAGTAAACCCCAATATTTTATTATTACTTTATTATTTTCTTTTACTCAAAGGAAAAGCAATTATTTTATTTTATTTTATTAATATTTTCTTTTATTAAAAGGTGAAGCAAGTAAATAATCTGCCACTCAGAAATGCCTTTTACTAGATTTTAGTCCCTTATTGGTTAGGAATGGTCAATACTAATCCCTATTGGAGCGGAAACTCTAGATCCCGCCTCCTTGCACAGGCTAGAGGGGAATGTGCAGAGAGAGGGAGAGAGACAAGGATGCGATCGTGCAAACGAGATTAAAAAAAAACTAAGTTTAAAAATAGAACAATTTGATAGAGTGGTGAGACAAAGATAGCGATCAAGACAGACAACGATAGTGACCAAGAATGAGCAACCGAAACACTCCAGGGATTCTTTTTTCTGTTTATTTTCTTCAGTCTTGGCTAGCTTTTTTGGAGACCTTGAAGGTACCTTGGATCTGGATTCTCTCCTTGACGAAGGAGATGGCGAGCCGCCCACTTTGAACCTGGTGATCATCCTTCCCTCAGGAAGGAACCCCTGTTACCCATCTTCCCCAAACCTCATCGGTGTGGTAGGACTGTGCCTTAATGCCCCACACTTTATTTTTTTTTATGTTACTTTTTGCCTGGCCTCTGGGACCGGCCTAGAAGAGTGAAAGTAGCTGACTGACTGACTGACTGACTGATCGACCGACTGAGTGACTGACTACCCATTGTTGAAAGTCGTGCGAGATGTGGCGTCAAGGCCTACACAGTTATGGTGGTATACATGATATCGCATTGTTTCCACAGGGTCGTCATTTCACGCGAGGGATGGGCGTGCCCCTCTATTTACAGACTTAACTACAGACCAACAAATAAACACTTCCATGCTGCACCTGATTGGACGAACGCTGTCACTCGTTGGGCCGTCTGCCCCCGGATTTCAAACTGGAAAAACATGGCGGCTCGTTTGGAAACTTTCTCGTATATTACGAAAATGGTTCACCGAAATGTGTTTCTGAAAACATTCGAGGCAAGAAATAAGCCATGCAGTTGCTGAATCTGTCTTCATTTTACATCAACAACGGCGAGTTTAAAAGTTTGTACATGAGTTTCAGGAGTTTCCAGAGGGCGAGTCACGCTGGACGCCCCTGATTTGCATAAAGTAGCCTAGACCTCAACAATATGCAAATGTGGAACGGCCAACGTCACGCTCTCTCAAAACTGTTTTGGAATGTTTAAAGCCATTTTTCTCACTTTTTACTTTTAGACACATAACAGATTCAAAAACTCAAAATCAACATATCACAAATTAAACATGTCAAATTTTCACTATGTGAAGGGTTTGTGCAGGCCACCACACTTATAGTATATCACTACAATGCAGAGGGCAGTACAGCACACGTATTATACTAGGGTACGAAAGCCAAGAGTCTACCTAGTCTTGTTTTTACTGTGCATCCGAATTGCCAAAGACTGGAAAGACAAACATCAACCAGTGACTTACCAGTGGATACAGACTCAGGACTATAACTAAAGCAAATGAGCTTTATTCAAAAAAACTGAAAACAGCAAAACTGTGGTTCTTTGGTTCTGCCAACTGAGGTTAAAGTCAGCCAATAAGATAATATCTGCCTCCAGATCAGCTCTGCTGCCGATAAAAATATACTTACATTCCTTACACTCCCCCATCATCCATATACCATTGCTGTCCTCTTTCTATGAAATGTCCACTGAAGTCCCTTTGGAGCACTTCCAAATCAATCAAACCGGCAAGTCAATATCAATCACGTCACCCAGTGGCTCACCTCAGAATACTTTAAAGCTAAATCACACTTACACACGGAAGAGCATAGCCTCTCTCTCTCACTTGCTCTCTCCCTTCATTTGACATAAACATCATTATAATCACCAGAATCAAGTCATCTGGGGAGATGGTTTTGATTAGTAAGCTCTTCCATTCTCACACGGGGGGGGGGGGGGGTGACTGACTAAGTTGATTTTTAAAATATTAATCCTCCTTATCAAAGGATTTCTGGTTTTAGCACGTCAATACCGAATCTGGAAGGCATGGATTTAGCATTTCTATACCCAAGGCGTTTAAAAATCCAAAATCTTGAAGGCATCTATTTGAAAACGGAAAATGCAACTCGCACCTCTTTGTGACGAGCCGGTGTCTCATTATCTTTTGTTGTCGATGAGATCCTGATTGCCCACTGGGGAAGGGAAAGGAGGGACGCTATTTTCTAAATCCGTGAGCTTAACTATCTGTGAGCTTTTTTCCACTCGACAATGGCGCGGCAATCCCCTAGAAGACGGGACGGGGGGGATATTCACACAGCACACACATCTGTAGAACACGCTGCCTTACAAATACCAAGGCCAATAAAACACTGTAAGACAAAGCGAGCATGGCCTCTGAAGCGCGGTGTCATGAGAAAACGCATAATAGCGCCTACAGGAGAACAATGCGGTGGGAAATCATCGATCGCAACTCTGTGTATGTGCTTGTATGCGCATGTATGTCCAGCTCTTCCTTTGTTCATTTCATTGTTTTTCTTTTACTCTCCAGCCATGTCTGTGTCTTTGTTCTCTGTGTGTTTGTATGTGCGCCCTCATTACCGAGACAACAATTCATATCGAGGCGTACAGCGGTCCCGATGCTATTACTCCAACAAAGGCTTGTACAGGCTGTAAAGGCTGACCTCTGGCACCCGCTGATTGCCTGCTATCAGGGCTACGCGCTCCCTTGGCCCTCTGTTGCTTTTCTCTTCCCCAGCGCCGACGGCCGCGTCTAATCAAAAGGAAATCTACGGATGAGTTGTCCTCTGTTCTGGCTGATTTGATATGTGGCGCGTCACCTCACCTCCCTACCCCCCCCCCCCCCCCCAAAAAAAAAAAACAACCCCAAAAAATAGATAGGAAAACTAATAATTGAAAGGGAGATGGTTGGCAAGGGAACAGAGGGCGGAGGACAGGGAGCAGTGAGCACTTCACTTGGAAATAAGGCACATCCAATCCTGGTGGAATCAAGAGAGCCGGTGCAGTATTCTCCTCAGTCCTCCTCTCAATTTGTATTCCGAGACTTGAGTTCTGCTGCTCCGACGAGAGCAAATTCAGTTTCTCATACTGAGCGTCGGTGCTGATACATTTTGTACCGGCCATAAAAATGACCCCCATTTCTAGCTCTCTGTGTCGCATTCAAAAATCAACAAAGGGTTCTTTTTTCGGGGCTCCGCATATACTGTAGGCTCAAGGATGTTTTTTTGCAAAATTGCCCAGAGCGGAATATAGCACGCCTCGCAAGATGGAGGAAATTGTTGGGGGTTTTTTTGTTTTTTTTAACTTTACCTCCAATGTAGTCATATTCTCTCAAATATGAACCGGGGCGACAGATGGCAGTGACAGTCAAAGTGGAGTAGAAGTTATTCATTCTTCAAAATATATAGACTCGCTGATCCGCCGCAGCTCTACCGCTCCGTCTCTTGCTTGCTCTAAAGCAGCTCGTCTGCCAGGTGCCAGTACCTGCATTGCCTTAGAGTACAGTATAAAGTCATTACAGCTAATCCCCACCTCACTCTAACCACTGTTGGTCGGCAATGAATCAGCGCCAGCCGGCCGTGACCTCTGGAGAAACCAGGGGAGCGCGTTCTGCGCCCCTCCGGCAGTGGGTGGGGGAGGGGGGGAATAGGGGTGAGGTTGAGGGGTATGAGTGTGGAAGATGGAGGGGGGGGAGTTAGGGGGTTGGGTCCCGGTGTGGAGCCAGAAGGCTGATAGATGAAAGCGCCATTACAGGTCAATTAGGACTCATTTGAGGCTTCCGCGGCGGCGGCAGAGCCACCGCTGTCATTACACAGGCAATTGCACCGATGATGGCTGTAATATGAAATAACTGGCGGCGGAGGAGACGAGGGGCCGCCTTTGTGTCACCCGCCCGACCCAGCAGAGGGGAGGCAGCCAGCGAAGGAGGGCGGAACATAAGGAGGAATGCTACCCGCGGTTTTTATTAGCACACACTTCTCTCTCTGCGCGGACGTCTGTGCATCTGTCAGTTTACCTGCATAGCTGTAGAACCTACAGTTAGACCAATCGGTTTGCTGGAATATGGGGTCTATACTGGCCTTTTATTAAAAATAGGGTATGGTCCAGTCAATGTCGTTCACCTCAGATATGATGGATATGATGCAGTTTGATTGATTAGATATTTATTGAATGATTAATCAATACTACACTGGTTGTCTATGGGAAGAACTTAACCTGAATTGATTCTAATGCCACATTTTGACAGGATTCCATACAAGTATGCATGAATGTAAATTTCAATGGAGAGTTTTACTGTCCCATACTCTAAATGCTGTTTCAGAGGCTTTTCCACCCTGCTAAAAAATACAGTTGTGTGGGAAACACTAAATACTTGTAATTTTTTGCGATAAACATGGTAATATATGGTATATTATCTTCAATCTAAAAATAATGGTATCTGTATCGGCTCCCAAAAACCCATATCGGCCGATCCCTAATAATAATACATTGTATGTATACACTGATGTACAGACTGATAGATGGATAGATAAGTTGGTCAGTGGGTGGATGGATGAACAGATGGATGAGCTGATGGATGGTCAGATGTGAATGAGTGAGAGGCACCGCTCTGTTTTCCAGCTAAAGCACATTAGTCGGGAGGCGAGGCCGTTTCTGCAGTGTGTCATTACATAACCTCTGCCTGTGGTGTGGGAAGTGGAGCTGTCTGGAGATGATGAGCACTACTGATAGGGGGAGAGGACACCTCTAACAAGCAGTCAGCCTCACAGCCCTCTGGCCCCAGGTTGAGGGTGTGATTGGTAGTCAAGAGTCAGAGTTTTTCTCTGCCAGTTACAGCAGATTTCAAGTGGGTTCAAATGTGTCTGCACTCGTACATGTGTGGAGGGGAAAATGTAGATCTGCTTGTATAACACACAGATTGGACATTTCTCTGCGGTAGAGCTGCTCTTGAGGCACAAATAATCTTATTGGTTGAGTTAAATTTCAATGGGCGGAGCCAAAGAACAACAGCTTTTCAGAGCACAAGTTAGCTAACTGGCAAAACATGACCATCTTGGAGCGTGATCAGGCTAGTTAAAGCTACACTAAGCGATTTTCCGACCACTAGAGGGTGACAGAAACCGCAACACATTCGTAAACTAGAAGGGCACTCGGAGAGCGCAGACCTCCGCCAAGGCCAACAGTCCAGTCTTCTATGATATGCAAATGTGCAAGTGCAACCAATATACAGATCCGCTCCAAAATTGAATGGGTTCTTCCTTGGCCCATGCTACACCCTTCCACGAAGTTTCATGAAAATCGGGCCAGTAGTTTTTCCGTAATCCTGCTGACAAACACACAAACACACAAACGGCACCGAAAACATAACCTCCTTGGCGGAGGTAATAAACCATGGATGTATTAAACTAGTAATAAACCCACAGCAAAGGTGCTGGACTACGGAAGCCCCAAAAGACAAACCTAGCGAAGGACCGTGCATAAAGGCTAATAGCTAAGATAAACATAACTACAGAGAAGTGTCACCGGTTACCAGACTCGCTTTGCCAGATTTTCCTCCCGCTGAAGGTTACATGTCCCACAATGACAAGTGAAGAGGTAGGTAGCAAGTTTACTAGTTTAACAAGTTTGCTAGTTTAACAAGTTTACTCGCTCACTTCATCGATTCCACCATTATGAGTATTTTTTTCAGGAATGGGAGGGGGAGAGCGCCGCTTTCAAACAGCGAGGGAGGAGACAAGCTAGTTTTAAAAAAAGGAAAAGCTACTGAATGGGTCGGGAGGAGCTACAATTCGGTCCGACTTTTGACAACAAGCTTTAGAAAAGAGGTGAAAACAACAACACAGCTGGCCAACGTGTGTGGCTATTTGTTTATATCATTATGTCTCAAAAAAATCTCCACATAGCACACGTTAGCTTCAGGATTGGTTATAGGGTCTGAAATCGCTTATTGCAGGTTCAACTAGCTTACCTAGATAGCTAGCATGTCTAGTGTTTCCAACTCTCTTCCAAGGAAAGCTATTGGCTGCTCAAAAGGTCTTTTAAAGTCACCAGATGATGTCATACATCATTTGCATATGAACATATTTGTTACACCAATCCTGCTTGAAGGGGCTACACTGTGTATGGGAAGTGCTGTGACATCTCTTTGGATTAGACAAGCAAGAAGTGCAAATGGGCATTTTTCCCAATGGTCCGAAAAAGTCGCTAGATTTTTTTTAGATCTTTGACTCCGCCCATTGAGGTTTAACTCAGCCAATGAGATTATTTCTACCTCCAGTGCAGCTCTGCCGCTGAGAAATGTTTGTATACCTAAAACTACCATCTTACATAACATGCTTACAGGCACACACACAGACACAACAACAGCACACAATGACTCAGGCACTGAGCTTTAGATTTCTTTGATAATTAGAAGAATTGCACTTGCACTCTGCATCAATAGCTCGACTTCACAAAGCACTGCAGGAGCAGCCTGCTACTGTATCCTCATATCCCGTCCTTATTTGGTATGAATTATATGTCTTGTAAATCTAACTCATGGTTTCAATATGCAAAATTCAGCCCAGATGTGAGACAGAGTTAGAGAACTGGGTCACCCACTTCCATAACTCCGATAGATAGTCAGAGCACATCAGATCTCTCCACAGCATAATTCTCTGTCACATGTGCGTCAATTGGGAGAACATAGCAGGGGGGAAAAAAATAAAAGTAATAAAATAAAAAATATAGTTTACTTTTCTGCTATTGACTACTCAGCTGACACTGTCTGAATTGGCTTGATGTAGTAAAGCCCACCCATCTGGCACTTCATGAAGGCCCTTTTCTGAACGACAGATGACCAAATTTAATTTAGCTAAGAGCAAAAAAACAGAATCCCTGAGAAGTGTAATTAACAAGGGAAACCAAAGAACAGCGTTCTGAGAGGAGTGCTTCCGATAGCTTGTACATCATTCGTTATTGGGAATGTGGCCTCTTTTCAGACCATTTTTAAGACGGCAAGAGTTCACAAAGGGAACAATGATATGCAGGACATGACACAAAAAAACAACTTGTGCTGTATGAATATGTAGCTTTACTAATGTTACACTATAATGCATAACATCAAAATAAAATAATGCACCAAAAATACCCAGACTGAAAAACACTAATAAGTACCATTCCCTAATGTGTGTGTGTGTGTGTGTGTGTGTGTGTGTGTGTGTGTGTGTGTGTGCGCGCGCACGTGCATCTCCGCGGCCCCCGCCCAGGTAAGCCTGCAGCAGTGAGCTGTTGTGACAAAGTCATTGCTCATTCTGTGTTGTTTGAGCCCCGTGCCCATTCCCCCTGCCAGAGATGATGTCTTTGTTAAAGGGCAGGTTTCATTAATATTGAAACAAAGCCATCGCTGGCAAAGATTAAAAACCCAAGGATAAATAAAGCTTTGTTGAATAATGCAGCGAATGAATAATTCAGCTGGAAGGGGGAGGGGAGGGGGTTGTTGCGTGACACATGAGGCTATCTAATGTGGAAATTATGAACGTCTTTATTTGTCTATTTTCAGTTTCAGGCAGCAGAGTTTTTCACGCGGCGCCATCATCCCGGTTGACATGTGAGATGACGAGCCTTTGGAGTGTTTTCATTACGTAACGAAGCGAAGGCGCGGGGTTTGGAAGCCGAGCATCACAGCAGTCATAGCAGTCGGCGAGGCCTAATTAACCCAAAGGTTTCTGCCGCCGCGGGTGGCATCTTGGAGTGTTTCGCAGGTGACGGCGGAGATCAGCGCAGACGGCCTCCAGCCCGCATCATAGGAGATGTCAGCTTAGACAACTTTGAACTCTGCAGCTGCATTTCAAAAGTATAATTGTGTAGTAAAACACGGTGTGCCTGAGGTTGATCAAAAACCTTACAGTATTATTTCCTACACTCCCCGATCTCAGCTTCCCACTGTCAAGAGTGATGATAAAACCTTGTAATTTAGGGTTGTGAAACCGGTGTATGTTCACCTGTGTGTGTGTGTGTGTGTGTGTGTGTGTATTCAGACAACTTATTAGGAGTGAGCTGCTGTGCATGTCACACATCTGACACGAGAATATAGGTTACATCTAACATAACTTGGCTACAGCAAAGGCCAGGGCTAATAAGGCAGTTGCCATGGAAACCATTGTCTTTGTCAAAGCAGTATTATTGTACTGTATGGTAGTTTGTGACAGGAGCCTGGCAGCAAGCTTTTCTCAGTGTTAATGTTCACCAAAAAGCAAAACAGAATACAATTCGAATGATACATCAGTTTAATGATATTGGCCTTTTACTAAAAATCAGATATCAGACAGTTGGTGTCATCCACCTCTGATATGATGGAGGTTCTTGCCTGACCAGAGCTAGTGAATATGTTTTATTAGTATTATTTTTATATGGCTGACCAGAGAAATCAGAGAAATTCAGTGTCGTGTGGGAGGGTTTTCCTCACCAGCTTCAGGGATGTCAGTCTGTAAAACCTGCAATGAAACCTGCCTCACCCTGCCTTAGGGAGCTGCTAACCCACCTAAAACAATTTCATTAGTATGGCTTTCAGTGAAGAGTTTTAGTGTCCCATGATGGTCTCAACGCTGTTTGAGAGGCTGAAGAATTTTCCAAATTGAAGGCCGTGCTCAATCATAAACAGCAGCTGTGAGCGTCGCTAGTAGCGGGAGCGGCTAAGTGGCTAACACGATTTTCTATTGACCGCAAAGTAGTATGTCATCTGCAACCAAACAAAGTTGTGTTGAAATTCACCTCTCAGGCACACTATGTAGCATAAGCTTTTACACAATTTGCGCGTTTGTTATTTTAAGCATAGAAACTTACAGAAAAGAGTATAATGATAGAGAGCTACAACATAGAATGTACCAACTGTTGATAACGGTGGTGATTTGCCTGAGAAAGGAGTAGACGCTGTCGTGTATAAGTGATGCAGTTTGAGACTTTATAGCTATAGCTAGCTAGCCACTGTTGCTTGTTCCCTTTCCAGGAGATGGAACGTTCCAACAAGCATAGCTAGTTGGAATGTAGGCTCCAATATATATATATATATATATATATATATATATACATATATTGGAGCCTACATTCCAATATACATATATATACTGTATATATAGGCTCCGAGTTCAGGTGGAACCTTGGAGCTCAATGTTTTGTCTACTGAATATACACCAAACTTAAGAAACCAATCAGAGAGCGCCATATGTTTGACTTGTTTCCAAGGCAATGTAACCCAATGTCGCTGCTGGTCAGATACGAGAGGGATGCACCGACCAACACACACAACCTGGAAAGGTAAGGAAATGCAAGTTGATCCTGTCAAAATCACCCTCTGCAATGCAATATCATATATCCCCCTCTCGCTTTCTCTCTTACCTGCATACGCCAATAACTGGGTAGCCTTACATTTCCATTCTGAAGTGAGCAGATAGAAAGTAGATTAACAGGTGTAGGTGTGTGTGTGTGTGTGTGTGTGTGCAGAGTTACAGTGAGGAAAAAGCAGTTGAGTAATCTAGTAGGCCATATATCACAGGTGCATGCATTACATTGCTCATGTAGTATGTATTGATTTTCTGGATGATGATACCCAGGATCTCTGTGTAGGGTCCCCCCAGTAAAAATCTGGCTATTTCCAGCACTGCTTATATGAAGTAACTTCCCATATACTGATATAGGGTAAAGTCTACCCTTGGGTTGATCATTCTCGTTGCTAGACAACCATATGCAACACAAAGTTTGACAACAACTTGCACGCTATCTAGTTAGTGTTAGCTAGCTAAGCTGAAGTGACAAAGGGGATAAAGCTGCTGAAAATGGACATGAGAAAGTTAGCAATTCCTCTGTCTCTGCTGACAGTTTTATCATCTCGTCCAAGAGCTTCGCCTAGATAGTGCCTGTTTAGGTGCCCAGCTATTTTCGCACTGATGTAATGCAAGCACTGCGTCCAAATGCGAGGAGAAGCATGCCTGTCACAACCAAACCATTGAAAATGACTGAAAAAAGGTGCAGGCACGTTCAAAAAAGCCTCCTATGTGATCACAGCCAAAAGATGTTGGATATCAACCTAAAATATCGGCTAGTGGCAGCTTTAGTCCAAAAATATTGGTACCAGTACTGGCCTGCAAACCCATATCAGTCTAACCCTATGAAGTACCCTAGAAAGTTACTAGCACATCCTACAGCATGTCTAGTCTTTGCAAAAAGCTAAAAGAACAGAGGAGGGAAGAACAAACTGGCCATGAGTGCAAGAATGATAATGAAATAAGGGAAAAAAGAGGTCAGCCATATTGTGCTTATGCAGTTTTTAAAATGTTGTTATAGTGTGAAGAGATTGTAGCGTGGAGACAAGGGAGCATGCATGTTGTATCGGTCTGTGAACCAGGCTGGTTGGTATCAGCCATGTCAATCTCTATAGAATTAAGCATGCTGTTGTTGACAGGTAGTCCTTTAGCTGAGCATCTACCCTATCCTCAGAGGAAAACCACTATCTATCAGACAGCCAAATGCAGCCGCCCCGCAACATGTCCTTATGCAGTATTCACTAACCTGGGGATTGGACTCATATTGAATAACACTCTGTGGGCTTATGCATGAGAAATCTTTGACAGGAACATATGACACAGCACTGTATAGAAAACAGGAATAACAAACATTCAGGGATTTCTACTTGTGTTGACATGCAGAATCACGCTCTCAATGTCTCTCGCACACACACACATACATAAACACACACACACCTAGAGGCCTGCAGTGGTCGGGCCCTCACAGCTTGCTTCAAAGCCCGAGCCCAAAGCCCCCTGAAAGCACGCCCAGGGCTACATTGGCTGGAGAAATCCCTGCACAGCCATGCAGGCTCCGTAGGAGAGCTAGACTGGACCAAGTTACCTCTGGAAAGATCAAGTGTTATATGATGTGTATCGATGTGGGAGCAGGATATGGGCCCCATTTGTGTCGTGCGTAAGGAACAAGTATATCAGAACTTGTGCATCGGTAACTGGATACAACTGGTTGTGTGTAATGGCTAAGCGGGTCGATGGGTTGCGGAGATATGAAAGATGCAGCATTAAATGGATTGAATGGATGCAGTCTGTTGGTGCGAGATGGATGCTAATTGGGCCACATGTCAAATCAATGAGTATTGGAACTGTGGAAATGAGCAATTCAGTTTCTACATCAAGCAATATAGGCCTAGCACTAATCCTAGCTTCAATTGAAAAAGTTCTTCTGGTCTTTTCAATGTGGCATTTGATAATAAAAAGCAATATTCGCATCATATTACCGGGATGTTGAAAGATGAGAGATGATTACCATGAGATATGATTTCTCTTGACACGCATTCACAACAAATTACACTCTGTGAATGCATGAGACGCGGTAATAACTGTTTCTATTGCGAAATGTTGCTTTCATCTAGGTAGAATGGTCTTCTATGCACAACGCACTTAGGTGGCTGCAGTTGTGAGAGGAGTTCCAGCTCAGCTACCTGGGAGCGGGTGAAGGGGAGGCCGAGGATGATTTTTAATTAGCCAAGAGAGGAACGACTGCTGAGGTTGGCAGAAAACAACACAAACTCCTCTCTTTCAGGCGCCCTCGAGAGGGCACGGGTAGCAGTAAACACAGACACAAACACAGAGTAGGAGGCGAAGATCCGAAGACTCCTAACACCAGCGGAAGCCACTGTGCGCGCCAAGATTGCCAGAAATGCATCGGAGAATATAATGTTGTTCTCATAAATAATCAATTCATTATCGCATGGAGAGAAAAAAAGAGCTAGCTTTTCATCCTTCCGTGAGCTCATAAGCTGTTGTGAGGCATGCCATGTCATCAACCCCTATAGTTTGGGAAATATATTTCAGAAGTACAGGCGTTTAGATGTTTGCACAAGTGTCACCATTTGCAAATGCAGTCCTAGCTCCCACTGAATATAGAACTTGTTTTTTTCTCCGTCAGCCACTGAATATTTATGCTGGAGAAGAGAGGCAGCGGGATATGAATGATGATGATGATGATGGTGGGGTCTGATTGGGACAAATATGATAATATGGCTCGGCCATTGAATGTGGGTGGACAACAGAAGCAATGGGAATCAGCATTGTACTGAACATACAGTATGTCCACACTGCGAACAACATGATCCACAAGTCACCGGAAGTCCGTTCATTCTCCTATAGAGCTGAGCAACCAGGGAAGTTCAGCCAATGTGTGGACGCTCAACAAGCTTGTTGGGGAGCAACTTTTCGCGATCATCGGCCATCAACAGTCAATCAGATTTTTGCGCTTCCTTGATTCTCTACCGATGTGATTTTGTTTCATGAGCAATAGTTCTTGAAACAAAGAACTAAAGAACCTGGCCAAATGGACGGAAAGTTCCAAAGCTTCCCAGTTCTCTACAACTTTTATTTGAAAGACAACAGAAAGAAACGTCTCAAAAACTTCTTGGGGAACAGAGAGATCATCCATTACTGGGGTTGATAGTAAGCTCTGAAGTCAATTTATGGAATCTTTTCTGTTTATTTCCAGGTAATGCTGCCTAATTAGAGCCACAGCAGTGCAAAATACACGACTTGCCTGTCCAAAACTTTGTAGCTGCAGACTACAAACCGTAGACTCTTGTGTCAGCCACAGTCAGTCAAAACAGAGCGACCCAGCATCCGAGTGTGAACATGGGCTCCGTCTGATTACAGGCATCATGTGAACTAGATTAGTCACAACCTGCCAATGAAACCTTAATCCAAAACCCATGCCTTTACAGGGCCCGCCGTTGTTTCTGCTCCCTCTGGGATGATATCACACGAAGGTGCCGGTGGATAGATGGTCCCCACACTTTAAAAACACTCAGCTCATAGAGAAACCATCTGTTCAGTGTCCCCTGGCTATCCAAAAGCCCTGGCACCGCCACCTCAACAGCCCGTCCAGTAACCAGTCTTTGGAAAGCGCCCGTCACTTCATCACTGCCCCCGTGGAGCACATTATCACAGAGAATAGTCCCTGATGACCGCTTTACCGGCAGATATTTTGGATCGGCCCTGCGGCTCCGTTACACCCTTTACCGCGGGTAGAAGCGACTGAACAATGATCACATGAATGAATGCTTATCTCAGTTAAACACTGATGGGTTTGTAAGTGAGGTAAGCACGGCAAATTATCAATCAACATTACCATGGAGCAGGAATGCTGACAGATTATTATTAAAACATCTAAGATTATTTGTTCTGGTGATGTACAGCTAATGACTCGACTTGGAGATTTGCCTCAAAATGAATATCTTTCATGTTGTAGACAGCGGCACCCGTAGGCTTGAGTCCCCAATTATTTCAATTCAATCTGTCTGTATAAAGCAATCATCAATAAGCTCTCCAGCAGCAGTTTGTGTGTATTTGTCCGGTTTAATTTACTCAGATATCTGACGGCTTTAGTCAATAAAAATGTTCTCTCTCCTCACCAGTTCTCCAGGGCTCTTTTTATGACAGGATTAAATTGTCCAACCCACAATTAGGAGAAAGTAATTTCCCTGGTGTGCGTCTCTTTTCACTTCTTTTCGAGCCTGTCCCAGAACTCCAAGCGAGCTAATTCTCTCTCTCCATACCCCCCCCCCCCCCCCCCCCCCGCAAACCTGGGCAAGGGGTAGAAAAATGACTGTCTTTTTCTATTCCAAAGAGATAAATCTCATTTTGCAGCGCCGGCTGCAGCATCCCATCTACTCTGGACCCACAATAGATAATAGACTTGCCGAGGAGCACGAAGCATTTCCCGGTTCCTGTGCCAGCCAGCCCTAATGCAGTCCAAGTGATACAAACGTCTCAATTGCATGGTTGTACATTTCAGTTACTGTTTACATTCATTTTGCAGGGTTCAGGCTCAGGTCTCCGTGTCTCAGCGCTAGTGGCTGTGGTTTTGCTATGCTTATTTAAGCACTACATCTGTTCCTCTCTCGCCAAAGATGCATGAAGTAAATCCAACTGTCTACTACGCTACGCAAAGCTGGCTTTACATGTCCGAAATGGATAGCCGGAGACACGGGTGGGCAAACGCTGAGAGACAGTGATGTCAGACCAGACTACCATCTGATGCGCTACATCGTCCCAAGGCAGCGGGGAAAAAGTTTGTTGTTTTGTGTTATCGGAGATTGGGGCGGACAGACTTGCCCGGGGTTGGCTCGGTGCCTTATTGCAGGCCGCTCAGTCATTTGCTCACTCAGTAAGCGATGCCCAGACGGTCAGTAAGTTTCACTGCAGACTGCTTTACCACTATTGCTTCCAGGACCTACAGGTTATCCTGGGAGCCGGAACAGTAAATAACCAAGGAGCCAAGAAGATGCAAGCCAAGCGACTGCTTCACCCACGGCAACAACTGGAGAAAGGCTGAACGCCCAGACAGTCCGTAATCATGGAACGGACACAGTACTATCACACTTAACAGAGAGGCCCGTTTGTTAAATGCAATTTTTAATTATAGATAAATACGTCACGGCGGATTAGTCAACAGTAGAGATGGTGAGGTTGAATTGCAATCCCGTGGTCGTCTGTTTGTTTGGTTTATTTATTAGAAAAATACTTGGAAAGATGTTCAAGAAATAGTTGGACAGGGATCTGTTTATGAAATAAGCATCTGAAGGGAAGCTGCGGAGGCACAATTTGAATATTTCAAGCGTTGGAGATGGAGTGGAGGAAAAAAAAAAGCGAGGGATTTCCATCCTTCTAAATGCTTTTGAATGGTTTGTGGGAGAGGTAGAATGATGGAATTGCTGAGAGAAGACAGAAGCTAACATTAGACGCCAGGATTACTGAGCCACTGATTGGTCCCTCAGAGATTTCCCGGGGAGATGGAGAGCACAGAGAAACTTCTAGATTTCTCCCTGTAAACTCACTAATAATGTTAAGGGATAAGAGATAGCCTGGGGCTAGAGACACGGGAGGGGGGGGGGGGGGCGGGCAGATACAGCAGAGAATCCATTTTTTTTTGTTTATATATACATAGATATTCATTTTAATCTATTTTTCATTTATGAAAAAGTTTTTGCATGCATCTATTGCTGTGGTATGAGTTGTTAAAGTAGCAGTTTCATTTATTGATACTGGAGTAGTGGAGGTTAATAGTTGGAACATATTGCAGTTATTAATGCAGGTTTCAAGGATATGACAGCATAAAAGAAGCATGTTGTTCAAACAGCATAGAAACATGCATACACTCTAGCACTAGAATACATGCATACTGTAAGTTTGCGCGGTGTACACAGTGGTGGGAAAAGTCCTGAAATCTTTTACTCTAGTAAAAGTAGTAATACCATAATGGAGAAATACTCCATTAAAAGTAAAAGTCCTGCATTCAAAATTTTACTTAAAGCTACACTAAGCGATTTTTTCTGACTACTAGAGGGTGACAGAAACCGCAACACATTTGTAAACACACACAGCAAAGCTACTGGGCTACAGAAGCCCCTTAGGACAAACCGTGCATAAAGGCTAATGGCTAAAATAAACGTACCTACAGAGTAATATCGCTTTGCCAGATTTTTCTCCCGCTGAAGGTCACATGTCCCACAATGACAAGTGAAGAGGCAGGTAGCAAGTTTACTATTTATTCGCGCGCTTCATCGATTCGCCATTGGCAGATTTTTTTTTCTTCAGGGAGGGGAAGAGAGAGGAGAGGAGCTAGTTTAAAAAAAAAAAGGAAAAGCTACGACTCAGGCTGAATGTGACAACAAGCTTTAGGAAAGAGGTGAAAACAACAACAGCTGGTCACGGAAATCTCCACGTAGCACACGTTAGTTTCAGGATTGGTTACAGGGTCTGAAATCGCTTATTGCAGGTTTAAGTAAAAGTATAGAAGTATTAGCAGTAAAATGTACTTACTGTAAGTGTCAAAAATAAAAGTCCTCATTCTTTCAGTGTTAAATTATTGAAGCATTAACCTGTAAGAAGTATTTTAACGTTGGGGAGTTTAAACTCTAACAATGCAACATATTTTATGAGCTTATCGTATGTTTTGCATGTAAAATCTTATTCTGCAAAGTAACTAGTAACTCCAGCCGTCAGATAAATGTAGTGGAGGAAAAGCAGAAAGTCTCACAAAATGGAAATACTCAAGTAAAGTGCCAGTACCTCAAAATTGTACTTAAGTATAGTACTTGAGTAAATGTACAAAGTTACTTCCCACCTCTGTCACATACACACACACACATACATAAAAAGGCCAAAAGTGACCAGCTGGCTAACCAGCAGTGGGCCCCAGAAATGCCCACACTCAGCGTGAGACGTGCGAGGTAATGATTATGCTAGCAGTTAGTTATCTGCTGAGGGCTGCCACGCGCTTGATGGATGTCTTTTATTTGCATCTGAGTGATGAAGAAAAATAGAGACAGGGGTCTATTCCCCCGATGTGATTGAATGCGCCGGCAACCGTAACCTTGCCGCTCTCTCTTTTTTGGTATGGATGTCTATATTCACCCGGCGTGATAAATTTGCCAGAGCTGTGTAACTCCGGCAGTGAGTGAGATCGTTCATCTGCTGCCATGTAAAATTGCATTGAACTGGGGCAATCCCTCAGTAGAAGCCCGGTACAGAACTTTAATCAAGTTTACTGCCGGGGAGAGGGAGCGGAGCGCCGCGCATTTACATACGGAACCAGGCCCATCTCGACGGAGAGGAATATGTTGAACGAGCCTCATAAACATTTTAATCTACCACCAGGCATGTTGATATTGTCACACTGTAGAGATACCTTTGAGCGATCTTCTCACTAGGAGAATGGTTATTGGCTGTGGTGATGCATTACCTCGGAGTGAGGTAAAAAGGCTATTGAGGAGCACCTGTGTTGAATCGTAGCATACTTAAGTGTGCAGATTGCTGTAAATTGAGAAGAACTTTTTTTTTTTTGCTCGGGAGTAAAAGGATCAACGGCTTACACTGTGTTATGTTTTGATATTTTAAATCAAAACAAAACCGTTTTTGTCAAATCCTAACTATAAACTTTGGGATGGATTATCCCTCTTCCCCTCTAATGGGTAGCAGTGTTGTTTCTGGATGTAAGATTTGCGCGGCTCCCTTGAAACACAGCGGCGGCGCAACCATGCTGCAGAGTGAAAATGGCCAATTTATCATGTGAACTTGAACCGAGCTGTTTTCCATCCGCTTTCTCCTCTGCTCTCTGGCTTTGGTGTCACTCCGCGGGCCGCTGAAACTGTGAGGCGTTACCAATCCTCTCCGGCTTTGTTGCCGGGGAAGGCGGCTGTAGCGCAGGATGATATGAAACAACTATCTGTCACACAAAGAAATGTCAAAGGTCAGGCTGAAAGTGTAATGGAGTGGAGGGATAGATAAAGGGAGCGGTTCACAGGCACTGGTGATTCATATCAATTCAATTTTACCTTTACTGAAAAATAAAATGATTTAAAAGACCTGAAATTTTTTAAAAATTGTATAGTTGCTTATTGTAACACCAGCCCATAATGTTTGATTTAAACAAAAAGGCAGCATATTTGCAGATACAACACTGTTAAAATGTTATTATAGCTTTATTATTAAAAAAAAGACAACTTTGCACTTTTGGCGGCCCCAAGTGGTGGCGAGCAATAACGATAGGTGTCTAAATTTGTGAAAGTTTGAAGGACTTCATGACCAAAAAACATGTAAGTTGACATCAGTAAACTGCACCCTCCTAAATGTCCTCTTCTTATCGGCTGATGGGTGTGGCAGCAGGCTTGGTTTTTCACTCTTAAGTTTGCCTGTTTGCACCTGAAGGCTGACATGGATTTGGGTAAACAGGACAAACCATCACTTTGTGATAAGTCAGGTGTATTTTCCACATAAAAATCTTGCCTAGTGCAGCTTTAACTCTCAAATAAAAGCAAAAAATGTTCAAAAAATGATCTTAAAGAAATGAAAGTGAAACTGAACCGACTGATACCGGTGATTCTCACAACACTTCAACTAAATCTCACCCTGTGTAGCACTTTGCAGAGCTGCAATTTGCTGTCAAAATGTCATGCAAATACACTGAGTACCTTCACATCTCCCACTCCCCCTTTCCCTCCACACCCCCACCCCCAGAGACCACCCACTCTGTCCCGGTTTCGCTGGGAGAAAGCGGCCCATCTCGGCGGGCCTGGTGGCCTTTTCCTGCGCTCAGAGAGAACAGGATTGGAGTGGGAGGAGGCGGTGGCCTCGCTCTGACCAGGCCTCTGTCAGCGTGACAGAGTAGGAGGCAGAGTAGATGGAGGTGGTGGGAGGAATGTTGCCCCGAGACGATCATTTCAGGTCGGTTGCATAACGGTGTCCTCTAAACGGGTTTCGGTCGGAGAGGTTTGGAAGATTTTGGAGGCAGGTGGTAGTATAATGATGCGTCCGTGTTTATGGGCTGAGCGAAACCGAAAACCCCTTCGCCCACGTGGGGCACTGCAACTGCACGCATCTGCACGCATCTGCATAGAAAGTTAATCCGCACATCACCGGACAAAAGAAAAAAAAAACACTTAATGAAGAACTGGCCCTGAAATAGTCCAGAGAGCTAGACATTGACCGGCAATCAGCCAGTCAATGTCTTCCACCTTCAATCTGATGTAGGGACCACAGCTAGTGAATATGTTTTTTTTTATTATTATTAGTTTTATTTCAGATGGCTGACCAGAGAATTCATTCCACTGTGGTGTGAAACTAGTTTCAGGGGTGGCAGTTTGTAAAACCTGCAGAAGCAATTGTATTTTCTTTGCACCTTTTATTTATTTTTTGTTTTTATTGTTTTTGTGAATTAATTCTTCATTGAAAGGCAGTAATGTATCCCAGAGTTTCTCTACTATTGAATAGGTGTGAAGGGTCACCCTGTCTGAAGGAGCTGACAGCTTTGATGGAGAGTTTTAGTGTCCCATGATGGTCTAAATGCTGTTTCTGAGGCTTTTCCACCCTGACAACAATAAAATTCTGCAGGAAACACTCACTTATTGTAATTTTACGGGCATGCAAATGGTCAAATTTTAAAGATTTCGACCTAAGCTTCAATCCAGAAATATCTGTATCGTCCCTCCAACAGCCGTAGCGGTTGAACCCTAATCTCCTCTGTGGCGAGAGGTTGAAGCAGGTGCAGCAGATAACTGAGCCGCGGACCAGAAAAAACAGGTCATGGAGTAGCAAGGTGGAAGAACACACTCCCACTGGGCTCCGCAGGCATCTGCTGCAGAATGAAATGGGCAACATTTTCTCCAAGGCCGTGTAGGAACACACAGGCACATGCACACATACTGTAAACACAAACGTGCACAGAGGAACACAAGGAAACCCACACTCCACTAGGTTTCAACCGATGTGGACTTTTGAAAGCGGATACAGATATTTTTGGATTGAAGCTGCTGATAGCTATTTTTTAATTCAATATGTTTATATTTGACTATTTGCATGTCAAAAGATTCCAAAAAAATTACAAGTATCCAGTGTTTCCCCTATAATTTTACTTTTATCATGGTTGTAAAGCCTCTGAAACAGCATTTAGACCATGGGACACTAAAACTCTCCACTGAAACAGGATGATAATAATTATGTGGAATTAAATCAAAATGTGGCATTAGAATCAATTCAGGCTTCCCATAGACAACCAGTGTAGTATTGATAAATTCTGCAATAAATATTTAATCAATCAAACTGCATCATATCCATCATATCAGAGGTGGACCACCCTGACTGGACTTGATCGAATTTTTAATAAAAGGCCAATATCAGCAAACCGATGTATCGGTCTAACCCTACACTTAACACACACACACACACCAGTACTGTGGCCACAGGATGATCTCAGCTGCTCCCTGCTGTCCCAGTGGAGTTGTGGTGGCAGATGAAACAGAAGGAGACAGTAATGTTTTACATCTGAGGGCTGCATATGCGGTGTCCTTAGCAGGATAATGGACCTGGGTCACCGATACTAAACGCTGTTATTGACCCGAACCGGGAGGAACAGACAGAGACAGTAAAGAACAGATATTTATTGTTATCCAATAGCCTTGTTGTTGTGTTTTTTTCCCCTCCCTTTTTATATCTGCAGAAAGAAAGAGTGTCCTGTCTGATTTGCTGCTGCCGCAACATCCCTAGAGCATAGCGAGGAAGATTTGCCTCTGCTCCAGCGTGAGTGACCCCCTCACCAAACTGTAACGCTTGAATCTGACTTGCGCGCTGCTTCAGCTCGCTCCCTTTATTTTATTTTTACACCTCTCTTCCCATTCGCTCTCGTTCCCCCCCTCTCTCTGCACCGTCAGGTCCCATCCTGTGATTGAGATTTCACTCCTGAGTGTTTTGGCATGCTCCACAGCCCTAACACTGATTACAGCATCCTGCAGGACCGCATTAGCACCGCATGACCAGGCACCCTGGTGTGTGTGTGTGTGTGTGTGTGTGTGTGTGTGTGTAAGTGCGCGGCAGTACATGTGTTTGTTCGTTCTCGTGTCTTGTAGCTGTAGCACACAGATACCGCCGTCCTTGCCATCGCCACCACCACCACCACCATCCATTACCAGAGAGGGGCCACATTGTCCCGGCGTGACCCAGCAGAGACCCCCCGCCTTGGACACTGTCCCTCACACCGCCCCCCCTGTGAGGGAGTCTAGCTCCAGGCATCAGGCTGATGCCACTGGATAATGTAAGGGGGTAGACGGGATGGAGAGGGCTGAACATGCACGTGTGTGCTGTGTGTGTGTGTGTGTGTGTGTGTGTGTGGGTGTAAACCTGAGGCTGTATTTATCATTCAGTCCCTCAAAGCTAGGCTGGCTGCACGCAATTCATCTTTCAACTCTGTCGAGGAGGAAAACTTATATTGAGTCCCCTGTTACTTGATAAATGGCAGATGATCAGTTTCAATGTCAGCCCCCCCCACACACACACCATCTTTTTTCCCTCCATCGCCTGCTCCCATTCACACAAATGTCTGCACACACACACACACAAACACAGAAATACAGAAACACTCACAGTTGGTGTTTTTCTCTTTCTCTACTTTCAGGCACTCATTTTCCCCCTGAAACACACACATTTGAGCGCACACATTACCAGCCACTCGCACATACACACTTGCATATGCACACACACACACACACACAGTCAGTGCCTCTTTCTTTCTCTCTCTGCTTTCAGGCAGTCATCTCTCCCCAAAACACATACTCGCTTACACATACACAAACCTACACACACACACACACACACAGTCCTCGAATTTTTTTTGCCTCCCTCAGCATTCTTACTCGCCCCCCCCCCCCCCCCCCCCCCCACACTCGGCCCTGGGAGCTCATTCTCTCTGCTCGGAGTTAACAACTCCCCTCGGGGGTAGTGACAATACAATCAAGCAAGGCAATATGTCTACAGCACCAAGAAAATACCAAAAGAAAATAAAGAACGAAGAAAGATTGGCTGCTCTCCTGCCCCCCTGTCCATCTCGCCCCTCTCAATAGTTTATTAACTTTCTGAGCTTGCCAGTCTTTGACAGAGAAACGGGCTAAGGGTGGAAAGAGCAGAACAAAAGTTTGGATTCTCAGACCACAAGACACTACAAGATACAATTTTGCCGTAGGGTTTATCAAATAGTAAGGGAGTTTGCTCTTTTGATTCGCTTCTGCAGCAAAATTCATGATGCAATCCGCCGAGCCCAAAATTTGCGCATCTACAATTGAACCAAAAATATTAGATGTCCACGCTGCAAAAGGCTTCTTCACTCACCGTTCTAACAAGCTGGCGATGGGTCGATTCGCACATCAATCATTCAATTGAACGATGCTTTAAAGTTGAGCGGGTCGAGTCGGTTCATTGACGGAAATGAATCGAAATTTCGTATCATTTCGGCGCAGTTCTACCAAGCCTTGTAGAGCTTGCTTGTAAGCCTGCTTGTAAACACAAGACGAACGTACAGGACAAAGACGGTGTCATCTGCATAGACTGACAAATTCTCAAACCTCCTTGTTCGTACTACTTCAGGACGATATTGTACGATTTGTTCAGCGGTGCAGTTGCTAGTGTATGGGTTAGTAGCTCAGTTGCTGAATCAACATCTTCCTTTCGGACTGAACAAACCACTCAGGTAGGTAGGCAGTGCCACCTTTTGGTCAAAAGACACCGTACAAATGTGAGTGATTCGTTTGTCCAGTTGGTTCATCGGTTCAGTTGCTAGTGTATGAGTTAGTACCTCACTTGCTGTGATCCGTTCCTTCAGTGGGTTCAGTTCATGAATCAGTTCTGTATTTTCGTGAGTGCTTTCGGTTTAATACATGAGACAATTGAATGGACACAATCAGTTAGCAATGGCGGCTGAATCTGACAGACTCTATTTGGCCAAGATGTTGAGTTTGTACAGCTGTAAGTTAGTCCAAATTCATGGCAGTATACTGACCAAGCCTAACAATACTTGGAATAGCAAAGAAAGGTAAGTCAGCCTCTAGTTCAGCTAACATCTTATTAGACTATCAGCTATTTGGCTTGTGCCTGTGTTCTTTTCACATGAATTGTCTTAGCCTGCAGGGTATATCTCTTGTTCTGTGAGCCCAAAAGAATCGAGCTGGTGAAATGAATCGCTCTTCCCGCCACTGTAACACACCCGATCAAACTTGTTGCGAGTCCTTTCCACAAATGGGGCTTCCCGTAAGTAGCTACCTTGACATCTGAGAATTCCACATGCGACAAGGAGAATATCCATTTCCTGCTTTGTCTCTTGTTTTTTTTTTTTTTTTCATCATCACAGATGAAAGGTGTATAAATAGACTGCGGTGCCAAGACAGTGCACAGTAGCCTCAACAACAGCCGCAGCAGTCGCGCGGTATCACAATGTCAGCAAAAGTGTTGTCATTCCCTCTGGGGGCTCCTGTCTCTCTTAAATGGGTCTTGCTGGAAATAGGTTCCACACGTGGCAGGAAAAAGTGGGGCTGGTGCCAGCTTTCCTGGTAAATATGACCTGAAAACATGTGAAATCAATGCTAATATGCTGAGGGGGGAGCATATGCATGCGTTCGTGAAGCGGAGGGGGTTATGTACTGTAATAGGCGTCCCCTGCGGCTATTGATTATCCGGCTGATGTATGGCGGAGGACAGGACACACACCGGCTCCACAACATGAGCGGATTCACTTAACTACTAACTTAAAAAATAGGGGAGTTCTGCACGCTGCCGTACACTGTAAAGTGCGCGTTCGTATCCAGGCGTGCATGTCGGATTGGTTTTTTGGATCTTGACGGGGTGCGAGACGCAGAGGACAGAGGCGGGCGTGAAGGACGAGGCTATCCGAGGACGAAAGAGTTGATATGCAGGACCTCGCCTCTTGCGGGACACAAGAGGCAAACGTAGAGTGAGATGCAGATGCAAATAAAAGGCACGTAAAAGTGGAGATTACCATTTCTTGCACACCTGGGCGTATGTTCAAGCACACCTACTGTATGTACATGCATATATACATTTGTTATGCTTTTGCTTTTGCCACTGTTGTCCTTTTTTTTACCTTTATTTACCAAGTCAACACAGTGAGTGCTTCCTCATTTCTCGCAATCCCATGATTTGAACCAACGAACTTTTGATAAACTTTCTCTTAAAAGCTTGCGATACCAATAAAGTTATCACGCTACTATTGTGCCACTCCACTGGTCTGCTGGCATAATGTACAGATACCCCCCCACCCATCACCCATCACCCTAACCAGGGTCCATACCCCACCCTGATGGCTACATCTTCGTTTTTGTTACTTTCCCCTCTTTTGCTTATGTAACTTTGTTTTTGTATCTTTTACTCGATTCCAAAGCACTTTGTAAAGTTTGTTTTATTTTATGTTCATTTATTTATTAGTTTATTTGATAGAGACCGTGAAAATTAACATAGTGCCACTTCAACTAGTTCCAAACAAGTTGATGCATCTGATGTTCTGCATACAGAGATTATAGCTATTGCTAGTTTCCAACTCCTGTCCCTACTGAGGCTTTTCTTACAAAGAAAAAAGAAAGAAAATATCAGTTACACACAATTATTAAGCATAATTTAGAGAAGACGAAATGAAAAGACCAACAAATAACAATAAAATAAGCAAGTCATTAATAACGAGATGATTAAAAATGCATACGGCTCTGATTTTGCTTCAGCCAGCATTTGACATTTGTATTAAAAACCTTAATGTATTGGATTGATTTTATTTCAGTTAGTAGTGTATTCCACACCAAAGGAAGTCTTGCAGTGTGTAATTTTACAATTGCCACTTGCTGAGCCCTATACTGCTATTTCACCTGCTGATAAATCTGCATAAAATGTCTGGTGCTAAATTTTGTAACCATTTAAAAGCCAGTTTGAGGTCTGAAAATTGAATAAAACGATCAAAACTCAGCAAATTGTAGAAAAGCGCTACACAAATAAAGTTATTATCCTCATTGTTATTCTTCTTCTTGTTATACACACTGTTTTATCGAGAGAGTGGAGGTAGATGGCTCGGTATGACAGCCACATAGCCTCTATAGGGAACAACACTTTCTGCTCAGTTTTCCCCTCACATACACACACAGCGGGGTGGTGGGCAGAAGAGAGAGAGAGAGAGTGTGTGTGTGTGTATGTGTGTGTGCGTGCAGTATGTCGAGTGCATGTGAAGTGGTGGAGGCGGGGGCTTTCACACCCACATGCAGCACCATACAGTACAATAATGAACAATCTAAAGACACTGCAAGGATTTCCCCTCAGACTCAGAGCGGCTAAACGCTGCTGAAGTTTTCACATCACTAAAATAGAAATCGCAGGATAATTGCCCCAAATTGTCTCCAATTTGCCAAAAATATTTGTTGGGAATAATAAATATGAATCACACACGAGGATGTAATTGTTGCGCTGCGGAGGATGGGATTGCGAGCGTAATCGTTCACATTTGGCACCGGGTTTAAAGCTGACATACTGTGGCAAAGAGACTTTAGTGGGGGAAAAAAACACAGCCAGGGACCCAGGAGAACACCTGACAAACCCTCTATAAACCTTTGACATCTTCCAGTGGATCAGAGGAGTGCTGAGACTTTGAGCAACGCCGAGGAATACTTTGCTTAATTACTATTTTGGTCAGGTGAAGTCTTACCATCCTTACAATGCCATCTGGTGCCGCAGTCGACACGTTCTCAAGAGGGGAAAGGATGCTATTTGCCTCATTAAAAATAAAATGGTTGCCATGCTATTTGTGCAGTTAACTGGCATAGATTACCCTGAAGGTCAACTGGGAGGCTCCGTCTGATACGGATCCAGGCGACACACACACACACATGCAGCACAGCCCCATCGTACGCCGTGCAACCATTTCACGCTCAACCAACTATGATGAAACTCTAATGGCTCCAACCTGACCAAAGTTGTCGGATTTTGGGCGAACCTCGCAATTAAATACAGTTATCAGAGGTATCGCTGCTTGTGTTTCTATGGCCAAAAGTCAACCGCGATGCGTCCGCTGTTGCTTCTGGTGCTCAAAACTGCTGAGTTGATGTCAAAGCCCGCGCTGACAAACAGCAACACCTCCCCGTGAAAAGATGCTGCCACGTCAACAGCCACTGTCAAGAATGCTCCAAATTGATGTCAAAGTCTATTCGTCAGCCGTCAGCCCCTCTGATGTTCCTCTTTGACTTGTGAGTGCTGATGTGAAAGGAGGCCAGTGGAGGAAAGAGAACTGACAGGGGAATGGGGAGAGAGAGGCTGGTGCTGACACCAATTTATGCAAGGCAGCTATAGACGGAATGGAGGGAACTCTACCTGGATGTCCAAATGTTGTGCTAGCTTGGGCCTGAATGTGTGTGTGCGTGTGTGTGCGTGTGCATTTATTTGCACATATGTGTTTGTGTGTTTACATGTGTGTTTGCATGTGCATAAAGCCACAGAACTCACTTCAATTTCTGTTCTGTCAACCGTACAAACTACGTTCTGCCACAACAAGCTCTGTTTAGTGGCACACACACACACCCTCCACCCCCTCCACACACACACACACACACACACACACCCTCCACCCTCCACACACACACACAAAAAGTACTGAAATGTCACCTGGGCCAGAACAGTGTGCAGTTATACAATGTTGTATTGAGCTGGTGTGTTCTGTTGCAGCTAAGCTAAAAGCAAGGCTGACAGCGGCTCACAGTGAAGCTCCACAACACACACACACACGCACACACACATACACACACACACACATACTGCTGGGCAGCTGAACTAAAACAGCTCTCAGCAGTGCTGCTTGGCAGACCTGCAGGTGTGTCCACTCAGGCATCTAATAAACAAAGAGGGGAAAGCTAGAAGCACGATCCTGCCACAGACGCCACCCTGTGTGGCCAAACACAAACACACCCCCGCTGGATCCGTGCACAAACAGGTAGCAGGGTTTGTCAGGGCCGGCATTAGCTGCACGCAACACACACACATGCGTGCACACAGCTCTCAGTCACATGAAATGATTGAAAAGGGCAGACTGATGGAAGGGAAATGAATTGCTCGCACTGTGCCGTTACCTTGTTGTGTAAGTTGTCCAATCAGCATGGGTGTAATGAAAGTTTGTTTTCTTAAACTCTATTTCGGGGGCGTGGCAAAAGAGATGAGATCACGCTGTTTTGACCGCGTTAATGTGTAAGAAATGGGAATGTGTTATGAACAAAGCGCCTCTATATATCGCTTCGCTGAAACTCATTAGACGCCGAGTCGGTGCTATCGCTTCTTGAGACCGTCACCCTCCATTGCAGCTGCAATTAAAACACACCCATGCTGGTTAATGCTGCTGGGGGTGTACTCTTTACTCGGAGGCGGTGGGTCGCTCTCTGTCCATGTGTTCGTTTGTCCATCCATGTCTCAGACACCGCTGATCGGACATTCTCAAAGCTTGGGGAGATAATGCATCTCTCCACAGGCCCAAGGGTGCACTACATTTACAGGTCAAAATAAGATGACATATTTGCTTCTGATTGGCCCAGAGAGGGTCCGCATCACTGGCGGGGGACGACATGTTTACTGCTGCCTTCTTAATTGTATTGAGCGAACGCGCATAAGGCGAAACATAAGCCTTATAGCCATGAGAAGTGCAGATTATTATCATGATCTCGTACAAGTTCAACATGAAAGACTCCAAGCGTGACAATGAGATTGTAACACACAGTGCTCAATGAAATTTTCATAGTAGTGTGATGACTAGCATTTGAAGAATCCCTGCCTTGGAACTGATCTGATCAAACAGCTTAAGCAAGCACATTTCCACTCAGGGAACTTTCATGTTGCATTTGCTTAGCGAGAGTAGAGAGAGGCTAATTAGTCGCTGAAGCCGAGGCAATTTGACGTAGCCATGTGTCGCGCGTCGCGCGTCTCGTGCGCGAACGGCTTCGAGATGTGACTCTTTTCCCTGTCTCTTCCTCTCCTGCTCCTAACTCGTCCTGTCATGCCTTGCCTGGCAGCGCCATGCTACGCCACCTCCGCTCGTCCCGCTTTCTTTCTTTTTTCCTCCATTCCCTTTTTCCCCACTCTTCCAAGTTCCGCATCTCCCTCGGTCTACCTTTAAACTTTTCCTTACCCTGCTGTTTCTGTCTTATCTCCCTATTCATCAACCTCTACCTCTCCTCTCTCCCCGTTTATATCTCGATCTCTCTATCTCTCTCTCCCGCCCTTCTGTTAGTAATTCCTGTTTGTGTTTCCAAACTCTCTCTCTCTCTTTCTCTCTCCGGCACTTTTTGCCTTGTTTGACTTTGTAAAGACAGTCGGGGAATGGTTTCATCTGTCAAATCTCAGTAGTCCATCTCCGTCCTCCTTCTGTCTCCCCCTACCTTGTTGTCCTCTCATGATACTGATTTCAAATCGCTCACCATCTGCCTAACAAAGCACCATCAGCTCCTACTGAAATCGTTTTGGAATTTTGGATGAAAAACTGTGTTCAACTTTTCTATTTTCATGCCAGTCTTGCTACTGTTCAGGAATGCAGGCTGTTTGGGAGAATGAAATGCTCAGAAAACTGTAATGTATAAATACATACGCAAAGGCCAGGGTATGTTGGAAAGTCAGCAGGGTCTCTCCAAAACACGTTATTAGAATGCTGGTGAACCAAATCTACAAAAACAATGCTGTACTTTTGCTTGCCTGTCATGTTAAACACAACTTCATTTCATTTAGATGAAACTTTAATGATACTGTACCCGTGGAGAAATTGGGTCATCGCCGCAGGATATAGCTGAGAACAAGACAAAGAGAGCGTGCTGAAGATAATACACGTAATTATAACAACCGAACATATTGAAAATAACATCAAATAAATAAATTACGATATAGCGAGGTCAGGTCCCAACCCTAAAGAGGGATTTCAGGTAACGAAACCCACTAGCAACTGTCAACGCTTGCATTTCTAAACATATCACTTAGCCCTATCAACAGAATTCAAATGGTTCATTTCTCTGCTGCTTTTTGACTGAGAACTAATCATTTCCCCACCAATAGATTTGATTGATTTTGTGTTTAGATAATGTCAGCTTGTTAGCTAGCTAACCATAGTATCTGGTCAGCTAACTATCACTTGTTGTAAAGACATCTGATTTGCACAGTATTAGTAGAAGCTAATGTTAGTTGTGTACGGTGGCCATTTTAGAACATCCTCACCTGCCTTGTCATTCGTAGATGTACTTTGTCAGATTTAGCTGGAGTTCAGTCAGGTTTAGCTGTCTTTTGTCAGACTTAGATGACTTAAATGACCAGACTTGTGTCAGGTTTAGCAGCTAAACCAGGTTTAGCAACTAAACCTGACTCAAGTCCATTTAAATCTGACAAACTCCATCTAAGTTTGACAAAAGACAGCTAACAAAGTACATGACATGACAAAATACTTCTACGAATGACAAAGGCGGCTGAGCATGTCCTAAAACAGCCACCGTAGTGGTAGCTAGTAGTCTAGGGTGACCACATTTTCAAACCCCCAAACCGGGACCCTTAAGTGTACCGCACGTTCATGCACGTGCGCACATGTATGCGCTTATGCACGCACCATAGGCGTTTTCATCAGGATGGGGGACAATTATTTCAGCGCTTAGCACACCTAGTGACTGCACCGTTCAACACCATGGACAGCGCCTCAGCAAACGAAAAATTATGTTTTGTCTCCAAAAATCCACCAAAACATAGTTTATTTGAAAACTGTATAATAACACTAGTAAACACAAAACACAAGGATTGCACTGGTGTAATATAACATATTTATTGATTGTCAGATACCTTTCAGCTCTGGTTGTGTTTCACCAGATGGTAACGTTAGGCAAAGGTCCCCTCCTGAGCTGCCAGTTTCAGATCACTGTCACCAGCGTTTGCCCCACTGAAGTAGGTCGCAACGGTGCTACTACTAGCTTGTAGCCACCGCTTATGTTTGGCCGTCTTAATATGATCTTTTATGTCGGCATTTCCACCGTGCGCGACCATAGGCTAGCAACAGTCTTGACAACAACACATTGATTGATTGACACACATACAGACAAATCAGTGTTGAATTCAGACGCGTGGTGCATTGTTTTTTGATTGGGTTAGGTAATAATGAGCGGGACAGAACATGATAAACATCTATGTAAGCGCTGAAAACAAGTATAATACTATTATTATTATTTTAATTGTGGTGAAAACAAGACAATTTGGTAGTGAATGTTGAAAACCGGGACATTTTAGTGTTTTACAGATATTTGTCGGGACTCGGGACACCCATCTTGAAACCGGGACAATCCCGGACAAACCGGGACAAACCGGGACAATCCCGGACAAACCGGGACGTCTGGTCACCATATAGTAGTCGCATGTTAGCATTGATGTTGGTTGCTTTGCTAAAGTAGCCTGCTGGCGTGTTAGCTAGCTAACAAAGGCAAAAAACCAACTGGTCATCACAGAAAGCCAGGTTACACTGCAGTTGAGCCTTCACAGCATCATGAAGAGGTTGAAACCATCAGGTGCACACACAATAAAAAAAACTGGAAAAGCAAAGTTAAAGGCAGAACATTTTTTATTCTGTTATGTAACATTTTTGATTGCATGACCTCGTCTATAGGGCACCAACAGTGCCAACACCACCAATGCTTTTTCACAACATGAAACCTGCAGACTCACATTCTGAAAAGCTCTGTACCGACTAATTTGCAGTTTAGAAGAGAGCAAAGTGAGATGACCCCTAGAGAAATATGCACAGCCTTTACATATATGTTTTTGTGTTAGGCACATTATGATGTTGGAGAATGATTCCTTTCCTTTGAAACCACAAAAATGTTTGTTTTTTTCCCACATCTGGCCATTCTCATCCATTTACATCGGGGGGTGGGGGTGAGCACTGCTTTTTTAGACATGAACTGCATACAAGAGAGCATATTGCTCTTCTTTCTGCCCAAAGGGGATGTTCTGATGTGAACAGTTGATGCTTGTGTATATTCTTGAATGTGCAAACCCATTTGTGCAAACCTACTAAAAAAAAAAAAAACATTTGTGCAAACCTATTTATGTGGTTATGAATAGGTTGTACACTGTTAGCAAATTGCATGCATTCAATTGAGGAGATTTTTCAAACCATCATATATGTATATAGAGGATATATGATATATATAATTGTACTGAAATGGTGTATTATATTATATGTGGGACATTATGTAATCATGGTGGCGTCTGTCTGTGTGGAGACAGTCTTGTTAACACAATAACAATACATGATAGAAACTTTATTCTTACACTACAGCTTCTCCCTATAGAGTAAATGATATGATTAGTTTTTGAAGCACCTTGCTGCATAAATTAGCATATCAATGAGGAAAACAGATTTTCTTGAAACTATAACTCCTTAACGCTTCATGTTAATACCACGCATGTGTTATGTGAAGACAAGTATGTTGACATAGACATGTTTACTAATTAATGTGTCACGTCCTGACATTAAGTGTCAGGACGTGATTTCACTTGCAGCGGTTTTATTACTGTACTTCACATAAACAAACCAGCATATATTCCCTCTCCGAAGTCTGCCTGCACGTGTTCTCTGCTGCTGGTAAAACTACTATCCTCTTGCTACCACTACAATTAACAACAACCGAACAAGAAAAACTTCTTCTCCTCTAACTTCTGTTTTTAAAACTTGCTACTTACTCACAGGCACTACCTGGTGGTGAAAACCATGCAGCGCATTCCCAAACATCAATACTGCTTAAAATAACACTGCAGCCTAAAAACACATAGTAACATCAGTACATTTAGTATATAACCATTGTCTGCATATACATAAATAAGGTTGGAATTGCAAATTGACTTATACAAGAAAAAATAAGTTGTGGGGTCCCTTATAACCCATATAGTAAACATAAACAATCTTCTAAATAACATAAACAATCTTCTAAATATCAATTAACCTGTCACAAATGCATCAATTCGCTTAATTAACCTCATTAGCATAATTATATTATGTTTAATATGATTATAGACATATAGGACATTTGACAGCTCGAATGCCGCTTGTTTGACTTTCATATACTTTATTCACCCAGTCAATTCTCTTCCTCCCTCTGGTTGGGGTACAGGGTCAGCCAGGTTGCAGCGCCCCTGGAGTATATAGATATCATTCTTGTATAGGGCTTAAATATCGTGATCAATGATACTTCGACAGGAGCGGTCAAGCTGGGGGCCTGTGGTCAGGGGACCACTAGGCGCATCCCTGCTGCCCCAACTTGATCCATTAAAGTTTATGTTCGATAGAGTTCTTGGAAGTGAGCTTCAGAACTGAGACGGCACGGAAATAACTGCACTCCCCAAAGGGTATTTCACTTAAGGCTGTAGGCTTTTAAAATGCTCACAAAATATTTTATCTGAAAGACACATGCGATGGCGTAGAGTTAAAACGCAATTCTCAACTCTGACCCACACTTCACACGTTCTTCAACATGACTAAATCCTTAAGTGGGGTGTTTAACCTACATTAAATGCTTTTGACTGCATATATCAACAAGGTAAATCAATCACACAATATACAAACTGTCTCTTTTGTCACCGTTTTCAGTTACATCTCAGAGGATGCACTCGTCTGAGAATTCGTTAAAGAATTCTAGCAATCCGGATTCCTGAAAGACAGATCACGCCCGGTCTTTGTCGTCTGAGGTTTGATTTCCACTCTAAAGCTTCTGATTCCTTCACTTGTGTGCCAACACTGTGAAGCCATACAACAGATTCCTTTGCTTCCTTAGTTTCGGAGATCATTGAAATGCATTGTCATCACCTCAAAGGAGCGGCGTGCAGAATCCACCCAGGGAACGCGGATTGCAGAAGAGCTCAGTCGCTTACGCTTTGAAGCAACAGACACAATCTGCGAAGACAAAGAGAACAATAAAAGAACTCCCGCCGAATGTGACTACAAAACAGCACCTTGACACAAAAAAACAACCTCCCTGAGATGCCGTCTCAGATTGCCAGAAGACCTCCAAACAACCCGAGAGCTAAGCATGGGTATGTCAGCACCCGCGACAGAGCTGTTTTGAACCGGTCCTGTGTACTCAAGGATATTCAAGGAACTGGGACGGTTGCTGTTTTGAAAATGAGCTCCTCTGAAGTAGTCTAATCATCCGGCTGTCAGCGAACCAGACAGGTATCACCGCAGCGACAGCCACAGGAAATGGATCTGTTTGCTTTTGTTTTGTTACGTGGCAGCGATTACTCTCGAAACTAAAGAGAGGTGGAGGGGGGGGGCAGGGGGGGGGGGGGAGAAAGAAAAGAAAATGTTTGTTTCATTTCAGACGTGTCATTGTGAGGCACGAACGCTGAGATAAATCCTTTAAGACCGCGGAGTCTATTTTATCGACTGGAGGGTTTATTCAAGGAGAACAGCCTGCGGGCCTTATCAATTTTCATGTTGTGGGTCTATGAAGACACTAGGCTTGCTTTAATGGTGATACTTATCACTCTTGTCATCAGTGTGTTGAGCTGAAGATTGGGATCTTTATTGATCTGAGGCTGTCAGCAGCCGAGACGCCTTGGCCCGTCATTCACCGGCTACCCCCCCGTCAACACGACGGATGTAGCTTGAATCTTCTGTCGACTTAGTTTCCGCTTCTTGCCACCTGGACGTTCATTGAATAATATGGGGATTTTTAGATGGCAGATAAGGGTTTCTTTGGCCAAGCAGTTTGGTGTTTGTTTGTGTGGGTTTAGGATATATAAAGATGTCTGGAGATTTGTAAGGGTTTAAAGGAAAAAAATCCATCCGCAGATACGCTTAGTTACACTGTTAGATATCGTCAATCTGTGATGTTCAATGCAATCCAGGATGCTGTTTTGGTGTATCGACTTTCCCTCAACGTGTCCTACATTTCCAAAAATGCCTTTGGACAAGCCCCCAGAGAACGTGTGTGAACTTGTTGCATTCAGCTGTGGGTTATATATGTAGGTGCAAAGAGTGATAGCGGTACCAGAGCAAGAGTTTTCCAAGTCAAGAAAAGTTGTGTCCCTTATGCAAAGCACAACTTATCTTGTGGCTGCATTGCATTCTGGTCTATTGAGGCTACTGTCAGTGGAGGAATTGGTCTCTCTCCTCTTCTACGATGGATTTCTCCCTGTATGATTGTTGAACGTCTCTTGGTGCAAAATGGCGGCTCCAGAAAGAAGCCCTCGCTCTTTGATTCTGAGGGACTGATACCAAAACCTGATGTTTACTGTCGATGTTTTAGATAAAGTTAAGATCAAATTTTCTCATATAAAAGTCCATCGTAGCTGCATTGGAAATATCTTGACGTCATCTACGTTTGGCCAGTTATCCATGGGAAGAAGAAAAATACACCACCAAAGAACAAAATTACCAGTAGTTGTTTTTAACAGTGTGTTAGGGTGGATTTTTTTTATGTGTTGTGTGTCGTGTGTGTGTCGTGTGTGTGTGTGTGTGTGGCTGCGATCTCTCTCCTGAACGCCAGCCCAAAGTCGAGAATATCAAATGATTAAAAAGACATATAAATGCTGTGGTATGACTTATAATGGCATGCTGCTCCAGACTTAGTGAGCTATAAATAACACAGGACACTTTTAACACTAAGTGCCATTTGGTGGACACTTTTAACGACTGCAATTGCGAACCAATTGCAATAAAAGTTTCATTCAAACATCAGCCCAGAATATTTGTCACCATGCATGCTTTATAATATTGAAGCCAAAGCTCACAGAAGTGGATGTGGACTTCATCAGCATCGCTTTTATTTAAATGTCAAAATTGAAAACTATTCCTTAAAAGCCTTTTCAACCTCTTAAAGTGTTTTTCCCCTCCACTTCCATTACAGGTGGCTGAGATCAATCCCCTTGTGTGATAGCTCCTAAATAGCTTGGCAGCATAACGGCAGATAGTTTTGTGAGAATGACAAAATGACGCATGGAGCACCTTAAAGCCAGCGTGTAAACGCCTGCTTGGATAATCCCTTTACAATGTTTTATTTTTTTTTTTGTATTATTAAAATCTAAGAATATGAGTCACTCCGCGCTACAAAGTCTCTCTCTGTTCCATCTCCCATTTACCTATCATGGCTGTTAGGATTAATTTGAGCACTTGGAGCCAGAAAATAGCAGGTAGGATAAGTGGATAAGTGTCTGCAAGTCGGCTGGAGAATAGAGCGACATCCTGTTCTGAAGGTAAATGTGTGTTGTGTGTGCAGGTGGGTGCATGCATGTGTGTGTATACTGCATGTATGTAGAGAGAGAGAGAGAGAGAGACAGAAAGCCTTCTCCTCCATCAGAAGCGACACGTTAAACCACCCAACATGCCCGCCAGAGGCTCACATACGCTGGGTGACAAATCCTGAGGGATCCCTCTATTCTCCACGGTGGAAATCTGACTTTGGCATTTGCATGCTAATCAAGACAGGAGACGTTTCTGGAAGGGAGCTGAACGCTCGCAGCCAGAGATGACACACCGCTCCGGGGATGATGACACTCAGCAAAAAAGAAAAAAGTAGTTCCCCTCTAAATACTGTGTCATTTATATTCCTCTACTGTACATAAAGTGTAAGAGACGGCTTGTGGATAATAATGGTATGCATAAGATATAAAACAAGTGCATTGTAATATATGCTTTAGGCGTAATTACAGTACCAGTGGATGGAATTGCAGCCCGGAATTTAAATTTTCAAATGTTTACATATTTCACAACTGATGAGCTGGTGAAACCAGAGTAAATACAGCTACGAATCGCACTTTCAAAGTTTTCTGGGCTTATATGAATAAACTATTAGGCAATATTTGTCGAGAGCGCCCAAAGGCTCTCGAATTTTGTTTTGCTTTTTCTCACATTTGTCTCTAAATATCTTGTCAACATCACTGAATACTGATTTATCACATAAAAACCCTGTTTAAAAGTTTCTTTTGGACGTTTATCCATCCCTCAACTTGCGACACTGCAGCGCCGTAATGATATTAAAAGTAGAGTTTACAAAGTGTTTTACAAGACGATATAAAATAATCAATCAAGAATAGTGAAATATGTATCGAAAGAAAACTTTGACATGAAAAACACGGGCAAAAGAGAAAGTGGGAGACAGATAAACAGACGGGCAGAGAGTGGAGGACGGAGGCCAAAGCAGTAATATCATATTCTGTTTTAACTTTGACAGAGTGTGATATCTCCATTCAGCCAGCAGACGCCCTATAACCTTATCCTCTGAATCAGTAATAAGACTCGGGCAGAAAGTGGGTTTTATGCAGGGAAATCTGACGCAACGACGACACAGACCACAACTTAAAGCCGGTGATCAGTCTTGGTTAAGAGAAGAAGAGGGATTACATGACACGCCGGGCAACGCAATACCGGCCGCTCTCTCCGTTACATGTACATGTAACCGAAAAGGGCTTTGAAATGGGGACCACTGAGGCGAACGGAGTCATCGAGATAAGTGTATTCTGTCATAGAATCTCATGGAGAGCTCGCTGAATCATGAGCTGAGCGGTGCGGTGAGGTGCAACGGCGAAAATAGCAGTGATTCATCAGAGGAGGAGTATCACTCTGGCTGGTGGAGCGGTGATTGCAGGTGCAGATACAGTGTGATCTAAGGTAACGTGATGACGGCAAATGGTGATGGTGATTGTGGTACTGGTGCAAGCGAACTCCATCAACGAACAGTGTGCTGCAACTAGCTCAATAATCTGAGCTAGACGATATGAAAAGGTATCATAGCTGTAATTGCAGCTGTAGATATAAGGTGATATAATGGCAAAGATGGTGATGATGCTGTGGTACGCATTGCCAATATTCTGAGCTGATATAAGCCTTTTATTTAAATATCAGATATTGCCCAGTCATGATGGAGGCTCCCCCCTGACTACAGCTACATACAAACAGTCTAGTCATTATTTTCTCTGCATATTTTACTTATTCATTTAATTGTTAAATTATGAATAATATAAATTAATTCTTCATTTAAAGGCCTAATGCATCCCAGACTTTCCCTACCATTTAATAGGTGTGGTGGGCCTACAAAGAGCTGCTAACCCTAAAAATGTTTCATTAGTGTCTGGGTTTCAGTGGAGAGTTTTAGTGTCCAATGATGGTCTAAATGCTGTTTCAGAGCCTTTTCCAAACTGATAAAAATAAGGGAGAATCACTGAATATTTTAGATTTTTGTCATGAAAATAATTACATGAATAAGACACTGAATATCGGCACAAAATTGCTGCTATTGGCAACTTGTTGATCTAAAAATATCGGCGTCAGCCTTCAAAAGCCCATATTGTTGGAACCCTAGTATGAATATACTGCAATAAACATAGCACAAACATCTAAAATTGCAGTATGATTAATGCAGGCAAATCCCATCAACCAACAACATACCGCTACCAGCTGAAGCGGCAGAGCAAAGTGGATAATATGAGCTATAGACAGATAATATAAGGAGGTATCATACTGTCTTGTATAGCTGCAATTGCAGCTGTAGACACTGTTGATGATGATAATGATTGTGATTATGAACGTGGCACATATATTGCAAAAAACAGCAATTCATATACAGAAAAGAACATACCACTTCATGTCGAATTGCAGTGTGATTGGTGTAGGCGACATCCATCAGCCAGCAATGCACAATGTAACACTTCAGCTATCTTAGCAGCTGAAGTGGCAGAGCAAGGTGTATAATGTGAGCTATAGGTAGATAATATGTGGTGTGTAGTCATTGGAAAAACAGTCACAGCTGTGTTCTGACACGGCGCTGCAGCCACTCTTGCCCTACTTCCATCCCAATCATAATGTAATTCATGAGGCGAGAGGTAAGAGAGGCAGCGCCAGCCTTCCACCGGACGCTGCATTATCAGTTAACACATCATGCAGGCCCCAGTTTAGGCTGCTGTTAGGGTGTCAGGGTGAGGAATGGGCCGGCCCGGCGTCCCTGTAGGGGTTATTAAGTGGCCCGGCACCGAGCGTCCCGCAGCCAGCTCCCAGGTGACTGATGGAGACACAAAAAGCCCGTCTGATGTGTGCTCTAATGAAGGCTGTCTGCTTCTTCACTGTGAAATGTGAATATGGCCAGTGGACATCCTCATTAATATTTTAAGAGGGGCTGCTTAACCACAATGCATGGCACCGCGCAAAAGCCGGTCCGAGGCAGGACAACCACCAACTGAGAGAGACAGAGTCTTAATAGAGGAAAGCCATCCTCAGATCTAATGGGCTAATTGTATTTGGACATCAGCAGCTTGGTTTTCCAGTTTGGTGCTGTACTTAATTGCATTCAAGGGTGTAGTGGAAACCCACCTTAACTCAGTCTATCCACCTTTTTATTTGTAGAATACAGTTTAACCCCCTTTTTAAATCTGACATAAATCTTTTTGACAGAAATTCATAGTGTGCATCATAGTAAGTAGCGTCCAATTGATGTAAGTGATGTGAAAATGAATGCTTTTTTAATGGATTTTTGCTTGTATTGTTGGTTTTTTGCCTTATGATGATCACCAACTGGAGGTTATAGTTGGCCCAGCTTTATATTTACCTCTGATTACATTGGATGTCAAATCATACAGTGAGTATGAGGTGAAACTACAGTCACTTTTAATAATAGGGTACTATCATTTATCTCTAAATAACTGACATTCTAAGTAATCGAGCACAGAGATACAAAAAAAAAAAGCCCCAAACTTTGCAGTCCAAGTACACTGCGACCGTCCTTTTGCTCCAGACTCCTGTGTTACACAACAAACTGGAAAACGTTCACTTTCAACCGCCCTCCCATCTCCCATAGGAGGTCACAGTTTTCCTCGACTCGGACATGACGGATCACTGAGGTAACCTCTGTGTGTTTGAGCCTGTCAGGCCGTCACTAAAGTTTACTGTGGCGGCATAATGACAAGTGCCCTCCTCCTCTTCCATCACCTGCTGGCGGCGGCAGGGACTTCCTCTGGGAGAAAGAGAGAGCGAGGGATGACAGAGGACCGATAATGATGTGAAAAAGCGCCCTGACCTTGGGATGATTGGGATCATCGTCGCGTCGGGCCTCCTCTCCCGGGGCTACAGCTGGGGTAAATCTCCGATCACATCTTTACTCAGCGAACACACAGCCTGTCAGGGGAGGAACATGCTCCAGTGGGCTCGGAGGCCGCCGCCACAGTTTTCTGTGCCGGGAGTGACCGCGCATTTGAACTGTACTGTGTCTGTTTTCTATTACCTCAGTGGGGGGGGACCTTTTTACCACAGCGCCACGCTCTTCAACCATGACACCAGAGACGAGACACTGCACTCTTCTACGCCTGGGTACTAAGAAAAGTCATCATGGTGCGGTTAAAGTCATGGTCTTGGTTGTTTATTGAGCAGTGTATATTTAAACCTGCAATAAGCAATATCAGACCATATAACCAATTCTGAAACTAATGTGTGCTATGTGGAGATTTCATTGAGACATAATGATATAAATCAATATCCACACAGCAGCCAGCTGTGTTGCTGTTTTCACCTCTTTTCTAAAGCTTGTTGTCAAATTCCGCTGTGGAACGAAGCTCCTCCCGCTCCATTCAGTAGCTTTTCATTTTTTAAAAACTAGCGTGGCTCCTCCCTCGCTGTTTACAATCTGTTTAAAGCCGTTTAAAATTTTCACAGAATGGCGGAATCGATGAAGCGAGCGAGTAAACTTAGTAAATTAGTAACTTGCTACCTACCTCTTCACTTGTCATTGTGGGACATGTAACCTTCAGCAGGAGAAAGATCTGGCAAAGAGAGAGTGACACAATAGCTTAGCTATTAGCCTTTATGCACGGTGCTTTGCAATGTCTTGGTAGGTCTTTGTAGTGCAGCAGCTTTGCTGTGAGTTTATTTACAAATTTGTTGCAGTTTCTGCCGCCCTCTAGTGGTCAGAAAATGTAGCTTATTGTAGCTTTAATAAAGTTGTATTGTGAAAATATAAATTTAACTATAAATCTTCACACGTTAGCTGCAATCTTAATCTCCCATAATCCTCTTCGTATGCAAATGAGCTTTAACTTCACACAACAGGAGAATTTACTCCGGGGTTCGTCTGTTAGCCTGCATGGACTGCTGCTGTATTCATAGTATTCTGTTATGTGCATCACCACACAGCCATCTTGGTAGGAAAATAACAGGTGATTGTAATAAATTAACAGGCCACAGCCACAGCCAATGAGCTGTGTATATGGTAAACCACCATATTGGTAGGAAATGCATGTGACATCATGGGAATACTATGAATAGTGATGTATGACAACATGTATATCACTAAATGTTTTTATGATGGTAAGATGGCATTTTATAAATATCTAAAGCACATGGCTGTACAAGTAGCACTTCTCTGTATGTTTAATATTCTTTAAGCTATGTTTGCTAATGACTCAGATGCTAACAGTAGCTAGCAAGCCAGCTAGCCTAACGTTGTTTTCTCCATAGAGGAGATGAAAACAGCAGAGAAACAAGGGAGCCAGAGAGCGGAGATCACATTCAAAATTAACTGGTAATTAATTAGGTCTATACGCCGTCGTGGGACTGAACACAATCTGCACTTGTTCACTAGTGACTCTCTGACCCGATCCTTCACTGCTTCCACGAGGATAAAGCAAGATTTCCCACCCACCCGCCCTGGTTTCTTCCTCCTTCCCTCCCCCCTCCCTTATATCACCCTCCATTTTCTACCGCAGATAATGAATGGAGGAGCTGCGAAGGCCACGGTGGGTTTGAGAGGAGGCGCCGGGGCAGCCCCCAAAGGTCCACTAGGATCACAGGAGTCATTACCCACTGTCTGTATCGATCTGCCTGTTTCAGCTCTCCCACATCAAAGTGTCTCATGGCAGACTTTCATTGCCGTCTCTCTCTCGCTCTCTCGCTCTATATAACTCCTCCTATCTCTCTCTCCCTCCCTCCCTCTCTCCCAGGAGCAGAATTGACCCCTCTCTCCGTGGCCGCAACCTACCGATGCAGCAGCCTTGAGGTAAAAATCTGCAACGGGAGGTGAAACTGGAGGGAATAAGGGAGCTGAAATTACTGTACAACATGTGTAGCTGCAATTTTCTGTAATGTACCTTGTGACAGGTGCACTGTATCCTGCTGGCAGGAGTGATTATTTGTGTAAGTGTGCACTTATAGACCCTGTGGCTGCCTGTGTAGCATCATTTGGCTTTCAGATAGATTTCTTAACAAAAGCACAATACAGTGTTCTGGTTTTAAATGGTGGTTGAATTAGGGCTCAACCAATTCCATACTATATTACATATATTCCAAATGAAGCTGCTGATGTTTTGTGCTGATATCCAATATCGTTAAATTTGACCATTTTCATGTAAAAACAAACAAAACATTTTTTTACAAGGATTCAGTGTTTCTCCCAGAATTCTATTCTTGTCAGGGTGGAAAAGCTTCTGAAACAGCATTTAGACCATGGAACAAAAACAGGATAATAATAGTAATAGTAATGATAATAATAATAATCATATTCATGCTTACTTGCGTGAAATCGTGGCATTAGAATCAATTCAGGTTACAGGATTCCCATAAACAACCAGCATAGTATTGATTGATTCTACAATAAATATGTAATTAAACCGCATCATATCCACCATATCAGAGGTGCATGATAGTGACTGGACCAGATCTGATTTTAATAAAAGGCCGATATCGGCCTGATATATCGGTCTAACTGTAGTTTGAATGGTGAATGGATTAGGTAGAAGATTAAGATTTGAGACTCCAGGGCGTTGTAATAGTGGTCTGTTGCAGTAATGGCTGATGCTGGCTGAATCCTCTCACTGTAGACTGAGGACACCTACTGGCACCGAAACCCCCTCCTTCATTCCTTTTTCTTCCTTCAGTCCCTCGCTCACTCTCTCCTCACCACTCCATCTCTCCTCTTCCTCACCGTTGGTCAGTTTCACTCTTCTCCTCCCCCCATTTCCATTTTCTTTATGTATCCCTCCGTCATACATATGAGGGAGATGTATGTATGTTATGCATCCCTCCTCTGTCATAAGAGATCACAGTCAGTAGTAGATAGGATTTAGCATCAGGGTCTGAAGTAGCTTTCTGTCCCTCTGCTTCTCCACTTAAACCAATAAAAACAAGCTGATTAGATAATGCATCCCAGACCTTTTAAGAACTGCTTCAGGTACACTCAGGTGTGTGTGTGTGCGTGTTTGTGTGTGTATGTATGCCTATATAGACTAATGAGGGAGGATGGCCACCGGCTGGTATGTATCCCTCACCCCTGACAAGGCACAAAACCAGGCAGCGTGGCGATCGCAGCACCGGCGGCAGCCATTTGTCAGCACTCTCGCCTCTCTCTCTGCCAGCAGATTCCAAAATGACCTTCTTCATCACATATATTATTTCCCATCCACTCCACACTGAAATGGCGACTCGTTCGGGGCTCGTGTCAAGTCCCGCGTGATGCTCACACCAGCACTCCACATAATGTTTGAAATCAACACAGTGGGCGCAGCGGTCTTCTATTTCTTTCAGCCCAAGCCTGCAATTCTACGTTTTATTTCTGCTTTGTACGTAGGCACTCATATTTTCTTTTGTTTAAACTGTCTCAGCATGCCTCGCTTTTGTATTACAACCGAACCGGCTCTTCGTTGCGCGGCTGTCAGAAAACTCTGGTGACGAGTGGCTTGCAGGAGACCCCCTGGTGGGACATCAATGGGCTTTCAGTGGCACACACTGTTTCCCCGAAACCGGAAATCCAACATGAAGTGGGTAGACAACATTCTGCTTTGGTTATTGTGTTTTTTCCCATCGTTCTTAAAAGAACTCCTCAGTCTCTCTAGGCAGCTACCATAAAGGGATGTTCAGGATGCTGAAGACATCACACAATGCATTGCATAGGCAAGTGGATCAACATGGCACATCACAAACCCTCACACAGTCAAAGCTCCTTTTCGTCGAGAAGAATAATTCTTGCTTTTCCCGAACTGTGGCATGACTAACAGCCTCGGCGCGAGGCAGACAACATGACATCCAGATGAGCTTTGTGAGCGCCGCGATCTGCCAACTTCCATATCGTTGACGACTGGAGCCAAGTTGAGAAATGCTGCGAATGAGGCGCGACTCCACTCCGTTCACGCCTTTCACTGCAAAAAAGAAAAACCCTCCCAAGTCTTTCAGAACATTTACAGCATGTCCTAGATGGAGAAAAATGCCCTCCATGCTGCGCAGTGCTAATTTCAGACGTCATACCAGCTGCAGTGGATGCAGGAATAATTGCGCGCTGGCAGAGTTCCGGAGGTGCATCTGCCATGATTGGAATGTGGATTGATGTAAGCTGGCACAATGTGACTATTTGAAGACGCAGGGAGTTCAGGTTATTCAGATAGCATGTGGTGTTGATTTAAACCTAATGACTGTTATATGGGGAGAGCGAGGCAGTGTGACCATCCTGTTGGTACATGGCGTAGCAGTTTAAGGGGACAATTAGCATTAAAAATAGCAGGCGATACCTGGAGGAGCGGTAGGAGGTGGCTGCTATGCGTCACAGGCACAGGTGTATTACAAGTGCAGCGACAGTGTGTATTGGGGTCATTCCTCCAAATGGGCGCCTTTTGGACGCAGTGACGTCTCTTTTTTTCAAGTATCCATTTTCTATATTTTTAGCTTTCTATCCGAAAGAGGGCATGTTTGACTTGCAGAAAAACATTGGTCCAACTCAAGCACCTAAATTCTGTGGATTTTGAGCACATTTTTGACACACAAACCATAATAAAATTGTGATGTAGTAACAATTTATAATAAGGATTTCCTGTGTCTTACCCTATCTTTTTTTCCCCTTTCCCCTGTTTTTCTTGTTTTTAAACTGTGCAAAATGAATAAATAATAAATAAATAAATAACATATGTCAACCCTATTACCGTCACTCACACAATTGTTTGAAAGTGATTTCAATGCATGTTTCTAAAACTTTTAACATTTACTTACAAATTCATTGTCAATTATTCTACCATAATAATCTGTAAAACAATAGTTATTTAATAAAATGCCTAACTAATATTTGCATCCCATTTGGTGAGGTTCTGACATTATTATCAAAATATATCTAACAGGGTTGACAACAGTAACAGGGTTGACGGGACAGAAACAGTGAATTTGCATCATGCTGTTTAGATGGCTCTAAAATCGAAACCATAATAGCTAGCATCATAATTATTTTTGCATCTGAAACAGCCCCCAGGCGTCAGGTCTCAGCCTTGCTTCCAATGTGACATGGTGGCCAACGGTGGTACTGCAGCCTAAAATTCACCTGCGGCCCAAAAACTTGTTTTTAGCCTACTTGACATGTATTCCACAGGTCTGTCTGGCGAACCCAACTAATCATGCTATTCATCACTTTTGTATTTCGTTGTGAATTAACTTTATGTTCTTTTAATTTTTTTAAATAAACGATTTTAAATAACTTGACCTGTACGCGATTTCTAATTCAGTTTCATGACAGTATTGTGTGGTGCTGTGTGGTTAACCTGCCTGCATGGTGACTGAGTCTAGCTGCCAGTCAGAGTTGCACTGTGTTTCTAAACAGAAGTGTGTGGCTGCTGTGTAGGGAAGTGAACCAGGTTGACTTAGCTTTGACAGACTAATGATAAACTCTGACTGTATGATGACATCTTGTCAAACTACCACAGCAAAGTGCTGTAAATGCTACAGGGCCAAGGATACAGGGCCAACTCATGATTTTCATTACCTGGCTCTTCTAAGTAACTCAAATAAAAATAGCAAGGAACTGAAGCTGCATTTAGCATGACATGGGTTTGATCTTGTGTACTTTAGTCCATTGGTCCTGCAGGCTGTATCCAGCAGACAGCTACAGGTAGGACTGTGTGAACATCAGGCAACACAACATGCATACTCATGAAGTTGGTCTATGCTGTGCGGCTTCAGTCAGCTTGGGAGAAATGTAAACATTATAAGATTGAATGAGCAGATATGCTTGGGGAAACCTGCCTAGTAATAACAAAAGTGATGACATCTTTATCTTTAATACAAACTTAAGACAACTTCTCACAATGGAATAGTGACGTGGAAATTAGAGTTGCAAGCAGATGACTTCTAGCAACTACTGGCTGAATACTTACTAATATGTATTAATATAAATATTAATATAATTATATAATACATTTAATTAATATATAAATATAATTAATTATAATATTAATATAAATATTAATTGTATTAATATACATATGTATTAATATTATAATATGTAATATAATATTGACTGGTGAGTAATCAAAAGTTGACATTTAAAAAGTTTTAGATTTGAATTTTAGGAGATTCCTTCTCTCTGCTCTGCTCGCCCCTCCCCCACCAAACCGTCCATTCCACACTCCCAGCTGCAGCTGCACGCTCCCGAGCTGCTCACTTGATGACGAGAGCGCGACTGGGCTCGCTAGCTCACTCGTGGGCGCGCTACTCCTGGCGGGAATACGTAAGCAGACACTACTGCGCATGGTCCGTGGGCCGCACATCACGGAAGTAAACCAGGAAGAAAAAAACTTTTTTGGCGTATGCGCTGGGTGAGCAGCTTACGTTCAAATGAATGGGCGGCCATTTTCCCGTTCATCCTCCAGTTAATATAGAACCTCCTTGATCTGAAAGCCAAGACTTCTGTCTTCACTGCAAGCCCATGCAACCCCGGTAGCATGTTTTTTTTTCACTCTAAACGAACTGCGGAAAGTTGTAAAGTTGTATGTCAAGTTACGAGAGGTAAAATCTATTAAGTTGCGGATCAGGTATGTTCTAGAGATCTAATGTTGCATCCATTTCCGTATATGTCATTGATGACGTCATCACGTTGTACCACGCCCGTGTCTGCTGGTGAAAAGGTCCGGCACACCCGGCAGTTTAGGGCGCTAATGTTCCGGGTGTTTGACCAAGGAGGAAGCCTGATTGTCGGCGAGCTCCACTGTCAGCTCCACTCTCCCCGAAACCTCTCCTGCCGCCGACCCTCCCAACCCGGCGAAGAGGATAACCGATGTCTGGAGAAACATTAGCAGTTGACTAACCACTGCTAGTATTGGCAAGCCAGCTCCTAATAACGGCTAGCCAAATGCTAATGTGTCTCTCTCGGGCAGAGAGGAAACAGAGAGGGCAGGTGTCTTCCAAACGTCGGTTACCCTCTTCGCCGGGGTGGGAGGGCCAAAACTGACAGAAACACCTTTGCACTCTGCTCACAAAATGAGCATATCTCAAAAACTAAAAGATGTACATAGTTCAAATAAATTTTGAGTGTTGAGAAATATTTTGTTCATGTTTCTTACAATTACAATTTCTGTGGCTTTTTTGGTCAAAAAACATGTCCAATTTTGTCCGATTTTTAATTTATGGCACAATTTCAATATTTTTTCCAGTTATTATGGTTTATTGATTTACATTGCCTTTTAGCTTGGGTTGTGCAGATTTTAGGGATATGAAACATTTGAAGATACTCAAAAAAATGACATCACAGTAAGTCTGGTGGACCATTTCTATTGCAGAGTATAAAGGGTTAAACTGCTTAACAGTGGAGACAGCAAAATGATCAAACCTTTTGAGCAAAATCATTTGAAAGCTAACGCACAATAAAAGCTGTGATGATATGACTATGATAAGTCATACAATCCATTAGGGGGAGCAGCATTTTTAAATAATGTGCTACAATAACACAACAACATTTCCACTTCAAGGAATTAGTATTCACTTTTGAAATAAGAAAAATAGTTGTGACCTAATGTAAACAATAAAAAGAAATCAGTCAGAAACACAACACATTCATACTTATGTAGATTATGTAGATTAAAGGTAAATCAGGTAAGTATATACCCATTTTCTTTTCACAGGTAAATCAGCTATATTACTCATTTTCTTTTCACAGGTATAGCAGGTAAGTAAATTGTCTCGGCTCATTTCACAATTCAAGCTGCCTTCATGTATTCATGAGTACAAAATGTGAATTTTACCTGTTGGGCCGCCATATTTTGTCTGATTCAGGAGTAACATCATATTTGCTTATATTTCTCGACCTTTACAGAAATTTTAACCCTGTCACTGTATGGCAACCCTGTTGCTTTGCACAATGTAACAGAATTGATGGTAACAAGGCTGACAAGGTTGACTCCCCATGTGATGAAGAGCATGGGAACACATTGCATGCATGTGGGTTTACATGCATTTAATGAACAACTATTAAGATGTATAAAATTCACTGTATATCCTTTGAAATGCAGGATAACAGGGTTGACATTACGTTACCAACAGTTAAACATTTTAACATTTTTAAGCATTCAAAAACAGACAAAATAGAGCTGGGAAACTTACTTGGCTTCTCACTGTTGTTTTCCCTCCATGAAAATGACATCACTTACTGAAAATAATATGGCTTGTGGAAAAGTCCCTTATTTTATAGGGGAGTTTCATTAGAGTAAAAGGGTTGACAGTAGATTTAGGGACACAAACGTATTTAATCTTTTTTAGAATTAAAAATGCATTAATTATGACAAATAATATTGTGAGAGAAAGAAGACAACTAAGGCAAAACAATATTTATTCAAGTGTTATATGATTTGTTGATTTTATTAGTTTTATTTATATTAGAAGTTCAATGAACATACTGACATTGCAAAATATCTTAAATTCAACCAAAAGTGGTTATAATAAACAAAAGCACAAATTGTGCTTTCTTAAAGGAACTATGTAGTAGTTTAGATTGAGGAATCTAAATGTAGTATTGGTATTACACAAAATATACTAAAATAGTATGTCAGAGGGATTTACAATGCCTCGATTTGGAGTGATGACTCACTGTGTCTTGGAGTAGTGCAGAGATGCAGCTTGAATAACTACCGCTGATATTTCGAGGGCCTTCGCATGCCCCAGGGCCGCTTTCGCCCACTGCTCCCTCTCAAGAGGCTCCAAGCATAGAAATATCACACATATACAAAGCTATGATTCAACAATCTGAGCTACTAAACAGAATGCCGGTCAGAGAGAGAGAGAGAGAGAGAGAAAAAAGAAAAACCAAAATACAGAAAGCAGCATTTCCTTTTTGGAACTGAAAAATCTTTAAAGTGAATTAAAAGCACAAAGAGAAGACAATGTCACCCAGCATCTGTCCAAGTGTATCATGACTAGAAAATCACCGCAAAACGAGAAGCACGGCGAGGGAAATTATGGGATAATTTTCCGCAGCAAGGGAAAGGAATTAGAGTTTTAAGAGCCATCGATTGTCATAGATTTTCCTTTTCTCTCTCTTTTTTTCCTCCTCTCTCCGGCAGCATGTCGAAGTTCAAGGCCGGAATGAGAGAAAAGGCTGTGTTGCTGGAGGCTCAATAGATCTCTCGCTCTCTCTTTCTCTCTCTCTCTCTCTCCCTCTCTTTCACAAACCTTCTATTCATCAGAAAGAGAGGCAATATGAAAGCTCTGCCATCATTATCCAGCCTCACCTCTACCATGATATCACTCTCGGAGTTCTTACTTTTATATAAGATAAGATGACTGAAAAATGCAAGCCATCAGCACTATGATGGAAAATCACACACAGCACGCGGCGCAGCAGCATGCATATTCACTGTGTTTTGCATGTTGTGTTCAAGGCATCAGAGGGAGATAAGCAAAAGAAGCTGAAATCACTGCCAGGATTCAAGGTTTTTTTTTAAGGTGCAGTAAGTAAGAGTATTTCCTGCTCCATAGAACAAAATAGTAATATCTGCAGGGGTTGATGGTGTTGATGATCAATACCAATGACTCAATGATTATTTCAGCAGCTGCTGAGATTTCTGGGTTTCAAAACTCACTTTTTGGCCCGTACTCTGTTTTGGAACAACTCCCCCACACCCATGTGAATTTCAAGACACTCCAATATCCTTCTTCTCTAATTAGCTTACTCCTCCGTTTTGATTTGATTTGATTTATTTGATCATTTTAAAAGGATAAAACACAAGAAAGTCCAAGACTTATTTCCATTGTGGTCCTCTAGTCCAAGAAGGCTATGGGCATGATCGGCTGTGTCAGTGAGTAAAATTGAGTAAAAACAACAACAGACCAGAATTATACAAATACAATATGTCTTATACAATATAAACTATTCCTAAATTCTACATAAAACCAAAATTAATTAATTAATTTTGTGAAAATGTTACAAATGTTCATCTTTTTGTGTCAATTACAGGCCACCATAGCTGGAAGGAGAAAAGTTCTATCAATGTTGTTGCAATAGAGGTCAATAGATTGCTTAATGTCGCTTTCATTAATATTTTTCTTTATGTTGACTGAATTGCTCAGATGAGTTTGACTTCTTGTGGAAGTAAGACTGCACTGTGATCAGAGGTGACAGTATATCTTTAGTACCCAGTGATGATGTGTGATCTAAACTATTCGCCTTAATCTGTTCCATCAAGCAGATATATCGCATGTTAATTGCAGCTGTGACTCCGTCTAATCCAAACAAGCTCACCACTTGCAGGGGGGGAATTGCCTCTGGGGCTTCAGTGAGGCGATGTGATATAACACCATGATAGGTGTTGGGTGCAGCTGGGGTGAGAGCTGAAATGTACCTGCTGTTCTGTTAACAAACCCAATTTGCATAATGTGATAATACAGGAAAACAACAGTTAATTGTTGTCAAAAAAAAGAAAAAAGAGACAGAGCGAATAAACGTCTCAGTCTGAACTTTGTTCTTTTAAATGTATTCACAAATGGGCAGCAGGAAAACAGCAAGGCAATTAAATGGTAACTCTCTGCACTTAAAGGTAATTAATTCACTGGAGTCGGTACTTAAAGGTAATTGACGAGAACAGCATGGTAACTGAATTATTCAAAATTACTTCCAAAACTCAAATTGTCACGCAATTAATTGTTTTGTGTGTGCGTGTCCATGTATGTGTGTTCATATCTCTGTTTTTGTCTTTTTACTGTTAACGACAGCAAGGTGGAAAGTTTGAGCTCAAACAAACAAATATACAAAAATCAATTTAATTAACAGTACTTCATACAGAAGGAGAATATCTGTACTTTCAACACATTTTGCAGGTCCGTGTCATTTCACAACTCAGATTAGCTCCTAAAAGACAACCAAGCCAACCATATTGACTGTCCCTGTGGAAATATCACCGCCTCGCTTATTTTCTGATCGGCTGAAAGCAGCCCGCAGCTCAACAGAGGGGATCCAAACTGAGTTAAGTTAGAGGCCCGCTGGAAAAAATGTCCATCTTTACAAGTCCAGTGGTTCTCAAAGTTTTTCATATCAAGGACCCCTAATTTAGTACAGATTCGATTTTGTCTCTCTGACTCAAATTTGAGAATATTTTTATTGTTAGATATGATTTTGTCCGGAATTCCGTAACTATCTGTATTGTAGGTAGAGAGATAACAGAGAAACTATGATCAGAACAGCCATTCTTCTACATTCTCTAATTGTGTTCACTTCTTGTAACTGAAATAATGCTGAAGTTTAACAATTCATCAGTTTGCTGGGGACCCCCTGGAACCCCCTCAAGGACCCCTGGTGGTCCCCAGACCCCATGTTGAGAACCACTGCTTTAGTCTCATTCAGTCTGCAATTTTTCTTGTTTCAGAAATTTTGTGCAAAAAAGAGTCTTGAATCAACAAAATTCTCAAAACAGGTTGATTTGCATTGGAAACAAGTGAAATGATCTCACCCCCTCGGTAGATTTCTCCACTCGCTTTAGGAAAAACAAGGCAGTCAAAACGAGACTTAGGGACTTGTTGGGGGGGATATTTTTTGCAGTGGATCTTCCCTGGCCAGGCGGTCCACTATGCGCTCGGCAGCAAGCAGCGGAGCCAGAATGAAAATCCTCTGCCTCTCTCTGCCTCTGTCCCAGGGTGTTTGACTGCTGTGTAATGCATTCAGAGATATCACTCTAAAATTGTTTGGGGGGTCACTGGGAGTCAGGGTATGAGCCTTGGCAGATTGGAGAGATTGCCAGACTCCAGCAGACTGTGAAATGGAATATGTTGTGTGTGTGTGTGTGTGTGTGTATATGTGCATGTGTGCGTCTCTTTCTCTCTCTCTTTTTTTATTTGCACCGTGGCAGGGGTTTATTGTGTTGGAGACTCACACCCGGCCTGCTGAGAGAAGGACTGACCGTCCGGACCTGTCATTGTGTCCGTCAAGCGCGGTGGCAGCCATTTTGTAAAACATCGCTCTTTGACTCCTTCATTCAGTCCTGTCCGGCTCGCTCTGCCAGGGATCCAGTGATAGGAGTGTACGAAGGCGGATACCGATGTTTTTTGGATTGGAGCTGCCAATAGTCGATATTTTGCTATCTTTAAATTGAACTGAATTTTCATGCTGAAAAATGTCGCCCCCCCCCCCCCCCCCCCCCCCCCAATTACATTTTTGTCAGGGTGGAAAAGTCTCGGAAACAGCATTCAGACAATCATGGGACACTAAAACTCTCCACTGACACCCATACTTTTCGTAAAAGTAAGGAATTAGTTATGTAAAAGTAATTAGTTACACTACTTGTTACATTACTTTTCCGTTACACCCTAAAACGGTAAAAGATTGCGCTCTTTGTGTTCATTGGGCCAATAAATAATGTCAAATATTGTAGTTTTGGGGTTTTTTTTGCTTACACACCACACATACTTAACATTACTATCAACCAGCAGAGGTGGAGACTCGAGTCACAGTTTGAATTGTGTGAGACTTGACTTGATGCATGAAGAGAAGACTTGAGACTTGACTTGACTTGGGTTCTGGTGACTTGGGACTTGACTCTGACTTGTACTCTGATGACTTGAAAAGGTTTCTAAAGTCTTGACTTGAGATCTTGTGTTTGTGTAAATGACTTAGATTGAAAGTGACGAGATTTGTTCCAGCAGACGACTGAATTTAAATTCTGTTTTCTGAATTTGTATGGAATGATTGAATTTATTGAAGTTGAAACTGATTATAGAAATCAAACTCATGATGCTCTTACCAAGTTTTTATCATATTAAAACCATATTGCATTGAAAAGTCCTAGATATTTAGTATTCTTTAAGATATTAAATTGATACTGGACTCTGGATTTGTTCTGACTCAACTTGGTAATCTACATTTAGATTTGGGACTTCATTTGAGACTTGAACCTCAAGACTTGAGACTGACTTGGGACAAAGTTGACTTGATCACACCTCTGCCCAACCAGTTTCCAAAACATAGCCTGCCATACTTTTTAGATGTTTGAATGCATTTTTCCTACCTTCCAGGCAGCCATTTGTTTCCATTCATTTCCTTCCGGTACACAAATTAACTCGACACTCACTTCACATAGGTAATCCATCAGTGAAGATCCTGCCCTTGTTTACTTTTGTCAGTTAATTTGAAAAGTCTGTGGGTCTTCTGATGCGTTCACGTGCCAGCGGGAAGCTCCGACATCCGGGACTCGGGCGAGTATTTACCAGTGTGCTGGCTCGTTCGTGTGCGTTCAACTTCCGATTTATTAATTCTGATTATTTCCATCATGATTTGAAGTCAGGATAAGATGAAAGGGAATAATGAGGTTAAAATGTAACTATTAGATCAGAAACTGTAATGTGATTCTTGAATTTTGGAACAGTAATGTCTTACTTTACTACTTAAAAACAAATTTCCTAACTTTACCTCGCACAGCCTGCGTTGAGGAGTGCCACATTAATATAACCTCATCCATCTATCTCTCTCCTATTCCTCTGCATGTACAGTTAAACAAATCCACGCCGTGATTGCCGGTGTGACTGTGGAGAATCAGTATTCGCCGCCGTACAGTGTAGCGGCGTTCCCTCGCTGTGCAAATTGTAATTGAAAGCTCCTGCAGAGAGTGTTAACACCCGTCCTGTCTGCCCACGGTGCGGCAGGATGGTCGCTGCCACCGAACTCGACCCATCAGAACGAAGAGAAATGGCCCCGGGAAGCCTCGAGTTAAGATCAACTCGCCGGCGGACCGCGGCATGCTGGGAAAAGAGATGGAGAAGAGAGAGAGAGAGAGTAGGAGAGAAAATGCTGGGAACTCTGGCCTGTAGCACACATACGTATAACACCAATTGCGCTATTTCCATTGTGTGAGTGTGTGTGTGTGCTTGTTAATGAGGACGACAGGGACAGGGACACCAAACAGAGAGAAGACAGAACTAAAACCCCAAAAAAACAAAAAATGATGAAATAAATATTACTACAACTACAACCAGGGGTTTTAATTGGAGATTTCAAATTGGAGAGTGCATTGTGTGCGTGTGTGTGTGTGTGTGTGTATGTGTGTGTCCACGCAATCCCATTCTGAATAACACTCACTCACTCTGGGGTAATTAGTGTTTTATAAAGCACACTTGATCTGGCTCCTTGTTGATTCCATAAAGATTGGCATCTCTCTTTAGAAACTGGTGTGTGTGTGTGTGTGTGTGTGTGTGTGTGTGTGTGTGTGTGTGTGTGCATGCATGTTCAGTGTTGTGTGTAATCGCGTTGCTTGTGTGCACACACAAATGTGGCAGCAGTGTGTGTGTGTATGCGTGTGTGTGTGTGTGTGTGTGTGTGTGTGTGTGTGTGTGCTCATCTAAGAGTAGTGAACTCATCAAGGCAGTTGGGACTCGCTGTGTTCTGTCAGCTCTGTGGAATAGACCTGTTAATTGGACAGGAGAGGGAGAGCAACACACACACACATACACCTACACACACACACACAAACACACACAGGGATTGCTTACAGCCTGGGGGAATCAGGTACACACACACACACACACACATACATAGACAGAAAGATATGAGAGGAAAAGAGTGGCGCCGCTTACTGCTAAAGGTGTTTTCTGTCAGGAGATGGATTCAAAATGGCTTTTGGCAGAAAGGTGAATGAATGTAATGTCAGCCGATCCATGTTTCCACACCAGTATTGTTGATTATATCGGGGGGAACATTATCACCACAACCCCCCGCCCCCCCTACACACACACACACACACACACACACTGACAACACATATACTTCTATTAAATTAGCATTCTCCGGGTTGTAAGGAGAGCTGCAGGACTCTGTGTTTGGCTCCCCCTGGGTTTCTATGTAATCTCTTTCTTCCAGCCTGCTATACTCCCTCCTTTACCAGCTCACACACACACACACACACGTAAGCAAGCATGCACGCATACCCACACACACACACACACATACGCACGCACACGCTGCCCTGCCATGGTACCAGTCGCTTTGATTGCCCTCCAGTTCTCTAATGAATAATTTAGCTCCAAATACATTCTGACACAGTGACACCCAGATAAAGCGAGTGAGGGATGGAGTGAGAGAAGAAAGAAAAAAGAAAATAAGAAATGAGGGCACATCCCTTCACAAGAGAGATATGAGGAGGGGGAGGGGGGGATCCGCATGGCTATGAAAGTGCTGAAAATAGGGAAAATGTAGTTTAGGTGAAGACGGAGAGGAGGATGTAAATTGGGCAAAGGCGAGGATGGCAGCGTTACTGACAGAAACAGAACGATGGGGGGGGGGGGATGAAAGGAAGATAAAGTGAAGATATATCGGTACCAAACGACAATAATAAGATGGCTGGCAGAGGCTCAGGCTGGGAAGGTTTGACACTCCGAGAGAACGTTCTGTGAATCCGGACCGGAAGGGGATTCCCGAGTCGTCGGTCGTTTGGAAAAAATAGGATTAACACAATCATAAGAGCAGCAAAGCATATAGGGGATAAACATGTTCAAAGTGATTTTTACATTGGCCTTTCACTCCTTCCACCATCTGCCATTGCCAGAAACTCTGAAAGCTTTAGCTCTATTTGCGCTGGAAGAGCAACACCAAGTCATTTCTCTAATAACCTGGTTTACATGGATTCATGTAATAATCAGTCTAATACGCACTGCACCATGTTGTTTGCTTTGTAAATACAGCATCTGGGTTACTGCGTCTGGTGACCTTTGACATGCGCAGTGAAAAAACGAAAGAAATCTGACTAAGGCGTTTACATGCCCTAATAAATGGAAAGATAGAGCGGAAATCTAGCTGTGTTAACCAGGTTCTGCTTAGTCCGATTATGATAACCAGATAAAGGCTTTTACATGATAATTTCATTAGTTGCAGTATTGCCTTAATCGGGATCAAATTATTGTAAACATACTCAGTGTATTGATATAACACAGATCACTCCATCAAACTAATGACATTTGATGTAACAAAATTGCTGATGTAACAAAGCTGATTTGGATTGGAAACTACACAAAATGACTAATCAACCTTAAAGGGATATTTCACCCGCAAATGAAAATTCAGTCATTATCTATTCACCCCCATTTCAGTTGAAATTCCATTGAAGTTGGTGGAAGCAAACACACAGTGATTTATTTTAACGCGGTAACATGGCCGTCTTGCAGCAAGTAGCTGAAGGATCTCACTGTAGCTGGCTTGAAATCACGGAAACGCTTTCTAAATGCCTCATAAACGTAGGCCACAGAGCAGGGTAAGAGCCCTAAGAGCAGCAGCACTACCTGCATTATAAGCCCATTGATTGACATTATAAGTCCATTGATCACCCAGTAATAATGCGAGCCTGTTGGCCTGCAGGCGTGCGTAAATCTCCGAGCAAGAGGAGTATTTCTCTGACGGCCGGGTCGTAACTCAGGGAGAGGGTATGAGTGTGTCCTGCTGTAAAGCCTAACAACTGAAGTGGACGTAAAAAAGCCCGAGTGAAATGATGTTTGACTACGACACGCTTCTGCCCGCTCATATTGGGTTTATCAACATTTTAGCATGGCTACAAGGTAATATAATGTCTTGATCAAAGACATCTGGTCTGGGTCGATGGTGGAAGACCTAATATGTTATCGCTGTTGTCATGTGGAAACCTCGTAACTCCAATTTCGGGGAAAATTGGGGTTCAGAAATACTCTACAATCTTTGGCCATCAATCATTCAAAACCTATTGGGTGAACTCAAAAATGCATAGGGGTCAAGCTGAAAACAAGGCTGTTTTTCTTAAATCCAGTATGTTTTTCACCCAGTATGATTTTTTCTGGTACTTTCTGGCTATTTTCTGTTCATGCAGTGTTTGTAACAAGCTATGTCATGGTTGTCACAATTGGCAAGTGTATCTAGTTACAATACATAATGAAATCATGACTGGTCCTACAGTATATTCAGGTCCTGTTCCTTAAATGTCAGGTATATGTCCAGTTAAAACGTGTCCTTCCTTTTCAAATGTGTGTGAGTGAATCACGCTAATGTAAAAATACCAGGCAAAAACCACTAAGTGAATTACAGTGCGATCCGCGCTCCTGTATCAGCGAATACCTCACATAACTCACTCCTGACTCATATTCCATAGACCTTAGCAATGCCATTAGACTCTTTTAATCCAACAAGAGGCGCAGCGCCAGAGAGACTTATGCTCACCTAATTGTGTAATATGTCACAAGACAAACACCCCTTGTTCCAAGCTTTCAACGGCACGACTCAACAGATACACACACACACATATATACACACACCGACTTCTGCAAAGAGATACCAATCTTCATAGAATCAATAAGGAGCCGGATCAAGTGTGCTTTATAAAACACTAATTACCCCTGAGTGGGTGAGTGTTACGGTGAAAGTGGTTGTAAAAGCTTTTTGTCATCCGAAGAATGATTTTTCACTCGGGTGCAAGCATTAGCATCAGATGTGTTCCTTTCCATTATACAGTGACAAGGCCGCTGACCTATTTCTGTGACGTTCGAACGGGGAAGAACGCAGCGGCGGTGTTGAAACATTAGGCCGGCTGCACACTACAAGACTACAAGACCTCCTCCGCTGGTACAGAGCTAAACCCCCAGTGTTCGAGTCTGGCAGATAAGCCGGACTTCAGCGAGGTCGCCGAGCTATCGCTGTGATTTATGTGGGAGGCCGAGCTATTTCTGGCCAGTTGCGGTAAATAAAAAGATGGCTCCACTGTGACCTCCAGGCACCGTGAGGTCAACATCAACAACAAAAGAATAGTATTCATTTAATTTATTTTCATGAAATGACTCAGTTTGGGTTAAAGTCACTGCAGCACTACTGTAGTTCTAATTAGGGTTTGACTGATTTGGGATTTTAAAGGCCGATATTGATATTTTTGGGTTGAAACAGTTGATAGCTGATATTCAGTACCTTTAAATTTGACCATTTTTATGTCAAAAAATTGCAGGTATTCAGTATTTCTGCCAGAATTTTCTTCTTGTCAGGGTGGAAAAGCCTCTGAAACAGAATTTATCCCATCATGGGACACTAAAACTCTCCATTAAAACCCAGGATAATAATAATTGAGTTAATAATAATAATAACTTATCAATTATACAATGTTATTATACACTGCATCATATGCATCCTATCAGATCATGACACTGACTGGACCATATCCAATTTTTAATAAAAGACCAAATTCAACCCCACATATTGGCACTGATATAAGGGTCAAACCCGATTAAATTATCATTTATACTTAGAATATATTATATTTTTTCAGATTGATGAGTCCATCTCCTACATAAAGAGCTGAGTAAACTGACTTTCTGTGTTTTGTTTTTTTCCCATCTCCCCTCTGTGAGGCCGCCAGCTCGTTTTCATGGCTGCGGGCGTCGTTCACCTCTCCCTTCATCTTATTTGTGTATCCGGGTTAATTGTCCACTGTTTATATATTTCGCTCGGCGCTGCCTTTTTAATTCGGCCCCGCGCTCCTCCGCGATGCCCGCCTCTCCGCTCCTGTCAACCCGCTCCGTCAAATCAAAGAGCATCCCCTCCCTCGCTCGTCCTCCTTCCCTCTCTCCCTCTCTCTCTCTCTCTCTCTCTCTCTCTCGCGCCCGCTTTCCCTCACGCTCTCTGAAAACAAATTGTATTTTATAAATGTTAATTAGCATGCCATGGTCTAGGGGATAAGAGTAATGGTGTACATGGGGCGCTGCTAGAGAGGAATTCATTACCACCCGAGACACCTGCTAGATTATAAACAAGTAGCAAACACTGATAATGCTGCTGTTTGCCTGTCTCCCTAATGGAGAAGTTTACAAATAGGCTTTTAAAGGGAAAAAGAAGGAACTTTATCAACAAATAGAAAAGTTTACACTCACAATCATTTTTCATGGTAATTCCATACCAATTACTGGTGGGAATGATTAACCAATTAGTCGTTTAATTGCTGTGATTCAGGGCTACTAGACAAAACCGTAGAAATACAAGTCTGTTCATCTAAATTTAAAGCTGCACTAGACAATTTTGCACATTGGTGGGTAAAAATGGCAGCGAGAGCTAACTGTTTGAAAGACTTCAATACCCAGAAATCCTGTGACGTGACGTCAGTGAACTGCACACAGGTCGCTCATGTTTACCAGTCTGTGATGCTTTATACCAAAGATACCAAAGAGACGAGAGAGGAGAAGATCTTTCTCTGGACGGAGCGCCGCTCACTGCTGTTTAGGAGACACTTTGTATTTCACTCTTAAGTTTTGATTCGTCAGTGATGAAACCTGACACCAGAATTTAATTTGGGCAAATACGGCAAATCTATAGGATCTCAATTAGTGGGGATGGGACGCTCTTCTCTGCTGCAACCCCACTTTGTAGTAAAACCTTTTTTTTTTTTTTTTCCAGTAATATTTTTATTGGGTTTTCAAAACAGTTATATAAACAGGTGGGAGAATAACATTTCCGTGTACAGCAAGTTTTATATGAAAACTGAAGATATCAGTTCTTATACAGAAACAAAAAAATGACATTGAAAAAAATAGATTGAAACCTCCTATTCCCATCCTCCCAGGGGGAGATAAATAAATAAAAATATTAAATATACAATTTAATACTCAACTTACAAGATGGTTAAACTATGTCCAGGAGGTGGCATCAAGATTTTCATAGTATCTTAGAAAGGGTGACCAAATCTTGTTAAATTTATTTGCACAGTTTTTCAGGCTATACTTTATTTTCTCTAATTTAAGGTGAAACATAACCTCCTTAATCCAAAACTTTTTTTTTTAAACTAATGCAACTTTAACCTAATCTGCAGACTTCCACCACTACATCTCCACAGCCCATAAATATGAATATAAACATGCAATTCACCCTATTTTGCATTTACTGTATTAACCTCGCTGGTATTACCCATTGCCTGGATTAACTGACAGCTTCCTCTCCCGAGTATTAATCCATCAAGTATAATTCATCCTGCTGCACTTTTACTTCTCTTTCATTAAGAGCAAAACACTTCCCTGCTTCCTCCTTTGAGCTAATTATTCAAATCAAATCAGCCAAATATTTAGGCAAATTCGCAAATCAAAAAACAAATCGGCTGCGTTCATCACTTCAAATGGGTTTATTGAACTATTATCCAACTGCTGGGAGCATGTCACTGATTATGATGGCCGCCAAACCGCCATGAAGGTCATGAAACACGATGAAGATTTTGATAAGCCCCTATCTCCAAAATCAGCTCCAGCTGCTCTATTTTCCAACACATGTATTGACGCTCACACACACACACACAATACAAACAATCCCCCTATCTTTTTTCCGAACCATCTGCTTGAAGATTGCACCCCCACACAAACACACACACACACACACACACACACACACACACACACACGCACACTTCCCTCATCAGAAACACAAGAAGAGAGAGGAAATAAAGAAGATAGAGAGACATAAGAGGGCAAGACAGCAAGGGAGAGAGGGGGGGGGAGGGAGTGAGTGAAGGAATAAACGAAAGAAGGGCCAGGGCCTCTTATCAATATTTCATTTGCGCTGAAGAGAAAGGGATGGAATGTGTGTGTGTGTGTGTGTGTGTGTGTGTGTGTGTGTGTGTGCATGGGGTTGGGGGGGGGTCTGTTCGGAGACTGTGCTGAATTCAGCGGGAACATAAAACCCGAGGAGTCGAAAGTCAATACGGGCAAGCCGCGGCTAACAGCTCCTCCAAATGACACCCAGCGCTGGGCGGCGGCAGGGATCAGCGGGTCCCCAGCAGGAGTGAATGCCGGCAGACTATATTGAAACACACACACGGTGCAATACAACACACACACACACACACACACACACACTCTCTGGACCCTTTTTTTCCCGTCCCATCTCCTCTCACTTGCAGGTACGTTAACCCGCGTTTACTCGTCGGAGCGGTTTTGCCGCGGGTGAAGGCAAACGTTGCGGAGGGCAGATGGGCCCCACCCACTCATACCCCACACACACACACACACACACACACACACACACACACACACACACACACACACAAAATCCGCTCTTAAATTCATGAAAATGCGTAATCTCCACTCAAAGGATCACTGGAACGCCGCCATGCGCTGTTTGATCTCGTGGCTCCGGGCGGCACCCAGAATGCAGGATGTGATTCATTCATCTAAACGGGTGTTCAAATCTATTTCGGTTGGCTCTCCGCTCTTTTGTTGCGTTATTGATTGCGCAATCGCATACGTGAGTCACTACAACAAATTTTACCAATACACTATCAGGGGAATTTGAAGACTGATACTGATATTTTTGGATTAAAGCTGCCGATAGCCGATATTTTGTGCCATTCAATATCTTTAAATTTGACAATTTTCATGCCACAAAATTAAAAATAAATCAGTGTTTCCATCAGAATTGGGTGGAAAAGCCTCTGAAACAGCATTTAGACCATCATGGGACACTAAAATTCTCCAGTGAAACCCAGGATAATAATAAAAAACAATAATATTTATCATAATAAAGCATATTCGTGCGCATTCACTCATGTGGAATGGTATCAATATGTCGCATTAGCATCAATTCAGGTTAAGGTCTTCCCATAGACAACCAGTGTAGTATTGATCAGTCATACAATCAATATATAATCAGTCAAACGGCATCATATCAGAGGTGGATATGGCCAATATTTGATTTTTAATAAAAGTCCAATATGGGCCTCATGCAGTATATTGGCAAATGAAAATATCAGTAAGCCCCTAACTAGAAAGCATATTCCAGTGTATTAACTTGTATTGTAAGTGTGTGTTGGTGTGCAAAGCCCCTTCTGCCCTATGGATTGAGGAATCTTACTTTCTCAACAACAATTACCAACAAAGTAATTGCTCAGAATGTCAAGGCTCAGCGAAAAATCAAACATTCATCGCATTATAACTCCAATTCCAATAAACCGCTCTTTAGGAACCATGTCGTTTCTGCCGTTTTTTTTTAAATAATCTGCGGACCTCTGTATTGTAATGGCTTATTATTATCAGTCCTGACAGAGGTTCCTGCCTATCTTCCCCCACTCTCTCCTCTCTCTGTGTAATGAATAAATAGACTTTGTCTCGTATTATCAGCTCACTTGTAGTCCACCCACATTTTGTATTTGAAATGAGCCACACTTTGTGTTGGCAATTTGCCTTCATCTAGCGCCGGTTGATAATGCGAGGCGCCTATTAAACGGCTTCCAATTGTTGCTTTTTGGGGGAAGTCACGTGGCTGCTGTGTGATGAAGAAGACACATGCATTGAATAGGAGACAGAAATGACATTGTATAGGTTGTATCCATGCTAATGCGGAAAAAAACATCCAGGATGATCTCATGATAATTCATAGGAAAACATCAGACAAGTCGAGCACCCTGGTTTTGCAAAACCCTCGGTGGAAATTTAAACGAGAAAATCCTTTACGCAATTTCATAGCACTTTAGAGGAGATTTGGCCGGTACGGTTGGATGCTTTGGAACAATTCTCACAACACCACAGGCGTATAACAGGCCACGCATCAGGAATGCTGCCTTTCAGCAAAGTTGCATTCTGACAACTAAAGATCTAACCATGAGCCACATCTGCTTTCCTAAAGTTAAAGGGCACAAAATGATGAAACATAACATATCTGCGGGGGGTTGATCAATACCAAAGGCTTGCAATTATATGGCCAAGTACTGAGATTTCTTTCAAAACTTTCTCTGCAGCCCGTACAGATATGCAAGTTCTATCAATGTTGCAATTCCAACTGGTCGCCTGTAGAGGTCCATAAAGGTCATAAATTATTTAATGCACCATTAAAAAGTTGTTTTTCTAGCTTGATCCTGTGTTGTTGCCCTTCCCTAACCCAGCTAACCCTTTCTCCAACCTTCACCCTCACCTTCGCAACAAACCTACCCATTAGAACAGAAATTGGAACCGTGTGTATGCGCTTGCGAGCTTTTCGGTTTGCGCGTGTGGGCGTGTGCACGAGCGCAAATGTGCGTGTGCACCTGGGTTTATCAGTGTACAGCAGTGCGCGAGGTGGAGGTGGAGTATGTACTCACCGCTCTGTACCCAGCGTACCGTTACCGAGCGCTAAAGGTTAGGTAAATGGAATTTCTTGGTCTGTCGAGGGAACAGTGAGCCGTCACTCGTACATTGGAGGCAAGAGGTTATAGAGAGAGATTAACACTTGTATTAGTCACTAAGCCACTGATTTATATGGTTTCGGGGCTGCGAAGACAAACACGCTCATACAGTCACACACACACACACACACACATGGAAAACGCACCCACAGATGAGCTGAACCATGAAAGTCCTATGGGAGTCTTGGAGTGAAATTGCTGGAACAATAGGTACAACTTCGGGATGTAAGTGAACTAGTGACAAAATTAATCATAACACCCGCAGCTCACCGCAGTCTACAATGTTCCTACACCCACCTTATGATCCGTTTATAGTGATGATGAAACCAATTCTACCAAAATCTCTTTTACCTCAGTAAGTCGGTGACAGTTATTGAACCTGCAGCAAACATTTTGACATTGAGTAGATGTTGCACCAATGTTGAAAATCGGAACCTCAATATCTTTCTGATTCCAATTCAAAACAGTTTCCAAAGCTGTTTTAATATGATTTTTTACCCAAAATGTACCATATTGTGAACATTTTGTGCTCGTTTGGGTTGATGTACCTGACCACCTCCTGCACATCGCCGTCCATCAAAAGCTTGCTGGGAACTGGCATATATTACACACTCTATTGTATAGTTAAGATGAAGGTTTTGCTAGTAAACCATGCAGTTTAGGGAAGCTGAAATGTTGCCTGACTGTATAAAACAAGAATCAAAAGTAGAGCAACCTGCACACCATCTACCTTGGGTAAAACAGCTTCAATGAATCAGTCCGTATGCTCAGATGCAAAATGCAAAATCCTTTAATTAGACATAGGTGCCAAAAAACAAAAAAAGAAAGTGCTTGAGTGCACAAAAGTGAGTTAAAGAGCAGCAAACGTTTCAGTCCGCAGGCTATCATCGGCACTACTTTTTGACACAACAAGGAGTCAGACAAGAACTTTTCACACTCAAAACCTCCACAGAAAAACACAAAACTCTGTACAAGCCTACGGAGGTACGGCATGTCCTCCACAAAACCTGCAGGCCTTTAACACAGCGTTAAAACACAAGCACTATCAGATACACACACACACACACACACACAGATGGAAAGCACTGTAGAAAAACAAGGATTTGCACTTCTGGAAATCATTGATATAAGCAGCCTGGATCCTAGGAGAGAAGCGGAGGAGACAGGAGATTGGCCCTCAACATGAAAAAGACTCTACTCCATGGACGCCGTCCCGTCCAAGGCCGCTGATTAGAATTGCTTTGATAGGAAATACCGCTGGTAAACTGGAGAAGCCATTACTTGGCTAACCTCAATCTTGTAGCCTCAGGTGTTCCTCGTGCAAAGGCCCTTCTTTTGGAAACCAACGCTGTATGTTCGGCACCAGATATCAGCGAGATCTCCTTTCTCCTCCTTCCTTTGTGCACGGATAATACAGTGTAGCCGAAGGGGGCACCTTGATACATGGTGTGTGTGTTTGCGGAAACGCCGGAGAAAGGAATGAAAGGACAGGCATGAAAAAAGCAAGCACCGTATCATGTCTTCTTCTTTTTTTCCCCCCCTACCCCATTGACGTCAGGCTGGGTTTTTTCTCCTTTTTTCTGCGTCCGAGCTCTGTAAACACGATCCCACATTGAAGATGTTTTGTGCTGAAGTGTCGAAATGACGCAAGAGTGAGCAGTAAAGATATCACATAGGTAGGGGAGAGCGGGGTGAATATGAATGCACGGAATGTTTCGACTGGTGTGTGTGTGTGTGTGTGTGTGTACTCGTTTACTGTATGCAGAACTCGGTCAGGCTTGGGGGATATTTACAATAAGACTTTGTTTTCAGGTAAAGAGGCGTTTAGGCTGTTTAGGATGCAGCTCCAGCCCCTGTGTTTGGATGTCTGTGTGCACCAGCCTTGCTTTCAACACCGCTGACAGCCTGAGGACAAAAAGTAGCTCTGTGGAAAATGAACTCATGCCAGTTAGTTCCTGTAAAAAAAAAATAAAAAAAATACACCTACTAGCAGAGGTCTAGAGTGTACTGGTTTGCTAACTTCACTCTCCAACATGCATCCAATGACCTCTGGCTTTAAAACAGAATAACGTATATACTGTATGTATATATATATATATATATATATATATATGGAGGAAAAAGGAGAGGAGCAGGAGTGAAAAAGTCATACCTCTACACACACACACACACACTCTCACACAGAGAGAATACATTCATGTACAATGAAAGCACACATGTACGTGCGAGCATAAAATATGCAGGCCTTGGCGTACACATACATGAATGAAGCAGCCCGCAGCAGGAGGGAATGCAGAACAAGAAGGACAGGGAGTGTGGGGTTTTTTTTAGAGACAGAAGCTGGGAAACTGCATGCTATACTGTAAATGTGGCTCTGCATTATCTCCATTATTTTTAAATTCACACTGATTTGGCCAAAGGGGGCGCTACATTGTCCGTTCATTGTTCATTTGTCCATGTGTCAGCCGTGATACCTCAGACACTGCTGATCTGACGCTGAGATTTGGACGAAACTTGGGGGAATGATGCATCTCACCACTGGGGAGTGCTACAATTATAGGTCAACACAAAGGTGACGTATCTGTTTCTGATTGGCCCAGAGGAGGACTGCATCATTCATGGGGGACAACATCTTTACAGCTGGCCTTGCCTTGTTTTTTGTGCCTTGTTACATCTGTATTTGTTGTCTATATTACATGCTTCTTTCATTGCTATGATCAGTCCAATCAGATGAGTTCACCTCAATGTGACAACCCTAGTAAAATGGTACAATTAAAGGTGCTTCTGTATGTGTATTATTGTAATATCAATCATTGCCGCATTCATTTTGAGACATTAGTATAAGTACCGTGAACAAAGAAGACTATCACTGAGAAGACTGTTAGCCTCTAGCGGCCTCTACACTGCATTTTACATTGTGTGACACCGGGTCGGATTTGGCGGGAAATCTGCTGGATTGCTTTACGGCACAAAACAGGAAGAGAGCGCTGTTCTTCCAGAGCAAACAGAGTTTTCAGAGTTTCTGGCAAATGGCAGATGGTGGAAGCTGTGAAAGGCCGATGGAAAAAATCACTTCCAACATGTTGATCCTCTTCAGTAAAGACAAAGACACCAGGGAGGGGGAGAGGAGACAGCAAGGGGATTTATGGGAAATGTGGTCTTACTTTTGAGAAACACTTTCAGTTGCATGAGATAGAGGCTACCAATCATCTCATTTGTTTACGGTTATCATACCAAGGTATCACAATCAATCTGTCTATGATATATTGATGTTTAAAAATGTGACACATAACACCTTTAAATAAAGCACATACACACACACACACACTGGCACAGTATATAATCAGCGGTCAGGAGGGAGTTTGTCCTCGATTTGCTCCGTGTGAACAGAGCCAGCGGAGTGGCAGGGGCAGCGGAGTGACTCCGGCGATGTCCGGCGGTGCTCTGCAGAGCCGAGATGGCCAGACCATGACATGACTCTGGCGAGGGGAAAGGATACGGGGGGAGGGGGGGAAGAGGTCCCTGGACCCAGAGGAAAGGGAGCTGCCACAGGAGCCGGCCATGCGGAACTGACATCTCCTCCTCCCCTCCTCTCTGCCACATCACCTCCAACACGTCGCTTCTCCGCTGTTTTTGCATCGCAGCCCAAAGTTGACCTCATCCATCAAGCGACAAATGGTGTAAAAGAGAAAGATATTACCCCAGTGGATAAGAAAAAACATAAGTTTAAGCCTTATTCCAATGGGACTAATATCACCTGGGCACAGCCAACGATTTGTAATAATTTCGGAGATCGAGCAATATGCAGAATCTAACGCATTTTCAGCACAAAATTTAAAGGAGATTATCCTCGCAACAATACCGACGTCATGCCTCACAGCAACGGATGAACTCAATTGGGGTGCACACGCTGCAGATATGTGATCAGGTGAAGGAAAACACAGGAAAACCATTGTCTCCCAATAGAAATGAAGAGCGGGAGTGCGTTGAAAAAGTTGAAATTGTGAATAAATCCTCAAAAATTACATCTTTGCACACAACAACAAGGCACCCAGTCTAAGGAACACAAATAATTCAGGATAGGATGACGCTCTAATTTAATACATTTTCCTATGGTGTGGCAAAAAGTCTGTTTATGTTCCATACAGTCAGTAATATTCTCCTATTAGAACTTTTCCGCTGGAGATTCCTCTGCACTCAAAATGTTGTCATTATGCAAAGCAATGTAAAACGATGCAACATTAATGATCAGCTCTCCAGCGGTGCTCTTCATGCACTCGTCCACTATCGCTCATTAGCATAAGTTATTGACTAGATAAAGCCCACGAGAAGATCATATGTTTGCATTTTGTATCAAGTGTTAAATGATGTTTAATGGATTAATCTCTTCAAGGGGAATTATGTGATGAATTAGTGAGAGGTTAAGATGTGAGGATAATTCCTGTGCTGCGGAGCCTGACTTATTTAGCTTTTTATTATCATATTTGTAGCGTCAAGGAAGGATTTGATCACCAATTTGCATTGGCTCCATTTTTTGGATCCTTGAAAATGGCAGCTGTCTTTTCATACCAGAATTTATAGGAAGACTTGGAGCTACTCATAATCGACTGAGGAAATAGATATCTGGGGATTCCTCTAAGTGCACGTTCGTGTCTGTTTGTCATAAGCAGTTTGAGAGGAACAGGAGTGGAGGAAATTGTTCGGGGATACTTAGATAAATAGCTTGTCTGCCTGTCAGGTGGAATCCCTAAGGATTTCATTAAAGTGGCCCCGTGGACAACCTGATGAGACTATGGAGCGGTATAATGTAAACTGAATACTAAAATCTATACAGACATGGCTTTTTTTTTTTTTTTTTTTTTAATTTTAGGCATTTTATGCTTTATTTGACAGAGATAGTGTGAGAGAGAGAGACAGGAAGGTATGGGAGAGAGAGAGAGGAGGACATGCAGTAAATGACCGCCAGACCCCCAGACATGGCTTTTTAATGGCTTTAGAATGTCTTTCCCTTTTGAATAAATCAAAAAGTTGCTTTTAATCTTCAAACCCCGAGTCATAACATCTACTGCATTTGTTCTCCTAAACAGTTTGCTTCTTTTGTCCTCATCTGAAGTCAAGATCCACCGCGCTGATTGCTAGATTGAGCTCGTGTTCGCAAATTTGATAAAAGAGTCAGCACTCCTGGTTCGCAGCGGTTGTTTATCACTGCCATCATTACCCATCAACACCGGCAACGGGCTCTGATTGTTTCGGCGGCACGGGGTTCATTTAACACGGCGAGCCGAGGGAGAGAGGGAAATAGAACTTTTGCGCTGAGAGGAACCTGCGGAGGAGAGGCGGTAGGTGCTCGGGCGCTAGGGCCACAGGCGTCGATTTCGTTCCCAGCGCCGAGGTCCGCGACACGTAATTAAGAGAACGACACCCCCTGCTTCTGTCCAACATCGCTCCTCCACTTAGGCCCGTGGAGCAAAGTTGTTTGTCGGAAGCACATTTGGAAAGAAGAATACAATCTGCCGAAGACGCGATCGCAGCGGGTCGTTGCCTTGAGGGGTCCGCGCTTATAAACAGACAAAATGCACAAACAACCAATTATTTCGAAATTACTAAATTCCGCAGATGGAATGACAAAGAGACTTTGTCCTGGTAATTTGTTTGAGCAATTATTAATTTGGATAAGTCAGTTAATTATTGCGATATTTGTTTCTTTTGAAAGAAAATACTCATTGCTCCTGTCTCTCCCTGCACCTTCAAATCCATCTAGAATGCCTTTGAATGCCTACAGTATATGTGTAATTGATTGTTCATTGGATACCATTCAGGTTGAAACACCATTAACTGTATTGGTGCCAACTTGCGATGCATTCAGGAACCTCTGAATTAGAAGTACGGCCCAAATCACAGCAAAGCATGTAATGGGAAAATGATGGTCAGAATGAGGTAAAATTGAGGTGGAGAGGTGGAAAACACCTGTATTTTCCTTTAAAATGACAGCAACTTTATTCAACTCGACACACACACACATACGCAAACACACACATGCCAGCTTAAACCGCTAACCGCCCCAGCGTCTTTGTCCTCCAGAAACTTTTGCCGATGCCCTTCCCGTGTGAAAGCTGTGTCCCCCCCCCCTCCATGTTGGTGCAACTCGGGGAGAAGCTGCCTCCCCATAGCCCCATGAAACACTCGCCTCAGGGCATTTTGTCAAACTTCTCCCACTTCAAAGTCTCCCAGCATCCACCAGAGAGGCCACTAGGGCTTTGGCATCAATTTTAGATCATAAAGTGGAAGAGAGAGCAAGGAGGGGAGAATAAAATCTTAACAAAGAACCACCAAGAGCCAGCCATGTTATTATTGCCGATGAAGCCCATGGGCTCGGCGTGAACTGGGGTTAAAAGATTGGATTGGATCGGGCCGGGCTGAACTCTTCAAGGTGATTCTGCTCGAGCCAGCGTTTTTTTTCTGCTTAGTGCATTTCCTGAATCAAAAGCAGACATGTTTTGGTTCCGTGTTCAGAATGGAGGACGACGTGATGCTTCAGATACTGTTTTGTGAACTTGGGAAGTGGGTTTTCATCAAACCGGCCGAGGAGGTGTGGCTCCATGACAGAGTTTGACTCTTCTGATCTTGAACACGGTCGTATTTCGGGATCGACTTACCCTGATGATTTCAGTCTGAATTCCCCCCTCCTTCAGTCTAACAGCGAATACACATCCCCATAGATAAGCTAAAGCGAAGATGAAACCATGCAGTTAGAACAGTGGAACTGGAAAGTTGTGGAGTACTTGCAAAGTAAACACTATAAATAGTCGCGCACATCCTGAAACCTATTGAAGGCAGGTGCTGGACCCGGAAGTAATACTACATCTATATAGAAAAACATCAGGCACATAGCCGTCATACACTCAATTAAAGCCAGGTCTAGTAAAGGTGCCTCTATACTCTATGCCCATAAAAGCTAGATATAGGAGAATGCAACATCCATAATGTCCTATAGGGGAAAGCAGATCATAACTTCTAAATGGCCATGCAGAAAAATCAAACACAAATGAGGATAAAACAGAAACTCAAAATATGCCAGATAGCAATAGGCCTATGGCCTGATGGTCTGATACTAAAGTGCTGTTTTTCTATTTGTGCATAGGGGACGTTCTATTATTCTATGGACAGTGTAAATATGTATATACTTGATATGTGTATGATAATCATGATTATTGTGTTTTTGTTTCTCATATATGTATATAGATATGCTATATGATTGAACTTAGATGGTGAACTTTACCACACCATGTGACTTACCCCAGGTGGCCTGATTTGGCTAATTGTCTGGTCTATTTAAGACTGTATACCTTTTTCAAGTCTGAAGAAGAGCAGTGTTCTGCCTTGCTTGCAAAGTAAAACGTTTACTGTTTTGTGCCGTAAAGCAATCCAGCAGGTTTCCCACCAAATCTGACCCAGCGGCACACAATGTAAAATGCAGTGTAGAGGCCGGTAGAGGCTGCCAATCTTCACGGCGATGGTCGCGTTTGTTTACAGTCATTCTACTAATGTCTCAGAATTAATGTAGTCATGATTTACTGATGTTGAAATAGCCACACATAGCACCTTTAAATACATGAATTCATCGTCAATCTTCCTCAGACTTAATTGGACCGTTCTGGGGGCCGGTGGAGGCCGGTCGGCGTCCCCACCGAAGTGATGTGCTCCCTGGAGCTCGGGGATGACAGTCCCCGCGCGGAGGTCGGACATTAGAGGTTACACGCCACAACCACTTACCAGCGGCGCTTAATCTCCTCTCCCCGGCTGACACGGGACTCGATGGGGAGCTGCTTAGAGAGGAAAGAGGATGCGCCCCAGCCGGCGGCCGTCGCCCGCTGCTGGAAGTTCAGAGCCCTTTAGAAAAGTTTTAAGCCTTTTAACCCCGGCCAAGGTGCAGACTGCGGCGTGATGAATGGCTTGTGGAAACTGCCTCACTAGTTCACGTCACAACACCGCTACCCCTCTCTTCTTTCTCTCCTCAGCCCCCCGCCACCACACTGCTGTTTCCTATACCTTCGCCATGTTGATGAATACCAATGTATATACGTGTGAGTGCAAGCACAAACACCAAAATCCCGCTTTCATCTTCACAGTCGAGGAAATCCGTAGCTTTGCAGGTTATTACAAAGCCAGGGAGGGAATTCAAAGCTACAAAGTACAGAGAATTAGAATTAGATGAAATGAAAGGGACTGTTAAGGGCAAAGACAATTTCTGGTGAAAAATGGAAATGAAAAGGTTAAACAATTGGTTATTCTGCACAATGCCCTGTATGTGACATTAAGAAAATGCCTCACTCAGAAATTGCGTCAGCAATCAATGCAGTTCAATTGTTTGTTTGAGCTCCAAAGGTCCATAACAAAGTTCTGAATTTCTCCAGAGAGTGACCCTTGAACTCTCTAGACTGCATATTGATCACATGCCAAATACCATTGACAATAACTTCCCTCTGCTTCAACTGCGCAGACACACACATGCACACACACACACATACACACACACACACACACACACACACACAGAATTCAATTTCCCTCCATTCTTATCAAAATACAAACTTGCCCCAGGCAATCTGTGTGTGAGTCTGAATGTGATAGAAGGAAAATAATATAGGAAAAGGCTCATATTTGTAGACTTTATCATTTGGGTGAATGAGGAACGTGGTGGCTAGCCTTCCAATCTTGGTATTGCCATATCAGTCAGAGCCAGGTTTAGTCTCTTTTATGGTAATCATCATCATTATTACTCACTTCAGGGAGAGGACACGCACACACACACACACACACACACACACACACACACACACACATACACCCTAAGGGAAGCGAGCAGAGGAGAAAATCATCCTCTCCATCCACACGCACATTGACATTTTCCAATATCTCCCCACAATGCAGGCCATATTCACGTTATTTGTTTTCAACACTATAATTTCTCAGCCTTCATTTTGACTCTCTATTTGCCAAAACAGATTAAGAGCGGACTTTATTACCACTCCCTCTGGTTCTTATATCACAGTTTACCAAAATAGCTACATTTTCAATGAGCTATACTGCAGGATAGTGTACACAAGACAACAGCAGACAGAGAAGACAGAGAGGCGCTCATGTTGCTAGACTCCGGTTCCTCAGGTACAAAGTGGCCTGTCTACGGTTCCAAGGTCATTATTAACATTACTCATGAAAATGTATATTGGATTATTAGCGGCTGAGCAGATTATCTTATCCAAACTTTATTCTCTGGTGTATTAAAATTCATTATGAGAAACAACTGTTAGCGTCTGCTCTTCTGATAAGCCACAGTCCTGAGTCATTCTTTGCCTCCATCTGTCCCGCACACACACACACACACACACACACACACACAAATATCTATTCATATCCCTCGTCCTCTGGTCTGCCCGGCCTATTCATCACACGTCCCCCATAAGCCACCATTCCTCCTTCTTCTGTTGCTCCCAGCCAACCACCTCCTTCGTCTCCACACACACACACACACACACACACACACCGCCCTTCCCCCCCCGGCCCTCTCGGCTGCTGTGTGATCGGCTGTTCATCACGGTGAAAGCAGCCTCGCCGCAACAGCAGCAGACGGCCGGGACGCACCGCGCCGAGCCGCCGTGCCGCCAGCCGCCGCCGCTTCCAACAAACACACTGTGGCCACGTCGAGCACGAGCAGAGGGGCTCCACACAGAAAATGATGCGTTTTACGTTTTTGGTTTGTTTTGAATAAATAGTAGAAGAAGAGAACCAAGGAAGTCCTAACCTTAAACTAACCCCTTGTAGAAAAGAGAAACAGCAAAATGTCCCCACTTTGTCTGTTTTTACACATCTTTATGAGGACATTTGTTCCCCATAAGGATACACTCATACAGACACTTGCACACACACACACACACACACACACACACACACACTACGGCTGCAGGAGAGCTTGGCTGCACTCACAATTTGGTGCTATGTTATTCAGAGACTGTAGTGCCAGGGTCGTTCCAGATCACTGTTCTAACGAGAAATATTTCACGGATCTTCCTATACTCTGATCCTCTATCTGACCTCTTCCATATGTGGCGTCACACACACACGCACACACACATGTGCACGCACACTCACTCAAAAGGAATAAAAAACCCAGGTCACAAAGGGCACTCGACCCGTATAATGACTGACTGAGTACATGGATTTGCATGAAACACTTATTTCTACAGCAACCCGGATGAGCCATTTCCCCCGCCTGTGTCCTGGTTAAGCCTAACCTTTCCTGTTCTCAGCTAAATGTGGATAAATGGATGGTGCAGCACAGCTAATCTGCTGAGATGCCTTGTATCAGTTCATTCAGCGGCTAAGCCATGTGTTAAGGCTGGTAATTGTGCTGCGAAGGTCTTGCTCTCGCTCCTCCGTCTATGTGATCCCTGTCTGAGAAACGCCTTAAAGGTCAGGAGAGTGAATGTGCTGAGGATCAGGTTGGGAATAAGATGATGTATGGATGAACCCCGGTGCCTGGTGTCAAGCTTATACTGCGACTGTGTTTTTGGGCCACTGTAAGAACAATAAGATTCTACGATTTCGAGAAAAAAAAAGTCGTAATATTACGAGAATAAAGTTGTAATTTAAAAAAAAAAAAGTAATATTAGAAGAAAGTCATACTATTACGAGAAAAAAGTCCTAGGCCTAATACTTCAAGAAAAAATGTAGGAATATTACAAGAATAAAGTCATACTATTACCAGAAAAAAGTTATAATATTTCGAGAATAAAGTCAGAATACTTCAAGAAAAAGTTGAAATATAAGGGATTAAGCTGCCAACAGCTCAGTACTGTGAAACTAGCCACACTTTCATTTCCGGTTTTGTCGCAGAAGCCAGTTTCTTTTCAAAATAAAAGCCCTACTACTTTTGCAACTGAGCAAGGTAATCATAACTGAACATAGTGTAAATTCCTCTGTAAACAACAACACTATTTGAAGAGTGTGTGAGAAAAGCTTTGTCTGTCTGTCAGCCCCAGTGAACATTGTTTATTGTATTCATTGTATTCACATATGTTTATTTATTCTTGCAATATTTAAACTTTTTTGTTGAAATATTATGACTTTAATCTCGGAATATTAATTACAAATTTTTTTCTCAAAATCACGACTTTGTAATATTAGGACTTTTTTCTCAAAACATTATGACTTTTTTTCTATAAATATTAGATTTTTCTTTTTTTTACAGAGGCCCTAAAACACTGTCGTATTATACAAATACATATATACATGCACAAGTGAATGGGGTTATGTTTGCTTAACAGCTCCAGTTTGTGTGTGTGTGTGTGTGTGTGTGTGTGTGTGTGTGTGTGTGTGTGTATGTGTCCGCCTGTCGATAACAGCGTGTTATTGTCTGCCAATGACCATCACTCAGCAATATTGCCAGTAACGGGTTTCATCCCTGGGTGTCCTCATCCCAGCACACCCCATATTACCATCAATCACCATAACAACAGCACACAAGCAAACACACACACACCACAATATTACACGGCGGTTGCTGTGAGCTTCAGACAAAGGGGGGGAGGAGGGGTGGTGGAGGCAAAGAGAGGGGCCTCTAAGTTTTATTTATTCCCTTCTTCTCCCTGGACGATGGGGGTTTAATGGCATCGCCTGACAAGGTGTGCACTTAGCACGCCGCCGCCGAATAAGAGAGACAAAGAATTGCAGCCTTCGATCTAATTGACTCAAGCCAATTCATTAGATTAATTCATCCCAGGCAACAAATTGCTTGGAGGGTTGTTTAAACCCCTCAACAATCACCCATGTTGACTCAGGGAGCGCCGCGGGCCTGTGGTGTGCATCCTGCTTAAACTAAAACAAATATACACAGAGAAATGGGAGAGCAGATTTGAATAAGAAGGGTCAATGTTATGCAAGCTGACCACTTAGTTACATGCTGTAGATACAATAGCATTAGCATCCCCACCTCTGTACCTGTATGTTGCTACTTAAGTCTGGAGTATGGTATGAAAATTGCAGATTGAAGTTTTGATTCTGCATAACATTTCAGGCAGAGCTGCTCTGGAGGCAGAAATATATCTCATTGGTTGAGTTAAACCTCAGTGGGCGGAGCCAAAGAACCACAGTTTTTCAGTGCGCAAGTTAGACAACTGGCAAACTTGAATGGTAATGAAGGAATTCTAGTCAAAATTTAAATAGAAATATAAGACTTTTTTTTTTTTCTTCAGTCTAACGTTTCTTAGCCAGAAAAATAGTGATTCTTTGACTCCGCCCACTGACTCTGTCGTTCGACTCCGCCCACTGACTCTGTGGTTCCTTGACTCCGCCCACTGACTCTGTGGTTCTTTGACTCCGCCCACCCAATCTCAACCAATGAGATTATTTCTGCCTCCAGAGCCGCTCTGCCAAATCTTTGTAGAACTAAAACTCCAATCTGCAGGAATATTCTCAATGTGAATGAAGAAGCCATATGAAGAGTGTGTTCTCTCCAGCCGGCCATCAGAGAAAAAAAGATGTAATGAAATAAGTTTGTACGCTGATTAAGCTTTAACACTACTGGTAGCATTCTAATGCAAACTGTAGTTTAAGAAAAAAGTTAATTCTATAGCTCTGTTCTACAAGTTCATTTATAAATCAGGCAGAGGTGTTTAAGTATGTAATCATCCGTGAAAGCAATGATTTCCTGAAAAGTCAACAACATAAAGCTTTAATTACAAAATACAATCTATGTGCCTCTCTTACTGTCTCTCTCTCACACACACGCACACACACACACAAGCAGAAGCTATCTCTTTCATTAGAGCCAGTGAGACACAGGGCTTTGTTTTAATTAAGGGCAAGATCACTTAAGGTCATTTGCTGCTCAAAACAAAACAAAACGAAAAAAAAACGGGGATATTTTGGCAAGCTCTGCGGTGTTGCTTTTATCAACAAACAGAGAAGTAAAAGTTTACAGCTATCAATTCTCATGCAGATTATATTGTTTCTGCGTTTTGCACTTTGATAACTGCGCCAGCACTCCGATTTGTATCAAAGTTATTTCTTGGAAAGGAACCAGGAAGCTATTTCTCTTTAGAGAAATAACACCCCAGACTGCGCAATGATGGATTATGGCTCCGGATTGACAAGAACATCTGTCAGCGGGATATTTGATGGAATTTTGATGGAGCTGGCCGACTGAATGGGAGTCTATGAGCGGCTGAAAAGTAAAACAGCTGAATTATACTTCTCACAGCATGCTATGTGCTTTGAACAACAGCCTATAGGTTCCTCTGAAGTTGCATAAAGATTACAGAGAAACCCTCTGGTAATCGTTTCACTTTCAGTAATGGAAATGGAAGCTGCTGGAGTCCTGCTGTATTAGAGAATGTCAATTTATCAAAGAAGTGGTGGTGGTGGGAAGGTTAGAGGGGTAAACTTGTGGTCAGAAGGTCACCGGTTTGAATTTTCAGAGCAGCTGGAAGTATCTGGGCAAGGTAGGAAAAAAATGACATCACTGTAAATAGGCAGATGTGCCCTTGAATACGGCACTTAACACCCAAATGCTCCAACTGAGCAGTAAACCATCTATTTTTTACTGGGAAACACCCAAATGTAAATGTGGAACAAACACTGCAGAAAAAATGTTCAGCAAACCTGGTGATATAAAAGTGAAAAAAACAACAACCAACGGCCATATAAATGAGCTCCTCGAAAACACATCAGATGTAGCTGAAAAAGAAATATTCATACTCAGCTATGCATAGATAGCTGTGAATAATTAATATTCATAGGAGGAAGGGCACTGCTATTAAAAAGTTGTTTTGGGGCTGATTCCCATGATTTAATGTTAGCAATGTAAAAACCATTTCTTTTTTCATTACCGCGCCCAATCTAATGACTGATTGCGCTGCGTTCGGGGGTTGATGTATTCTAAATACCTGCGCCTCATTAGAATATCCCATTAGAAAGTGTGATGCGTGATGCCGCCGCCGCCACCGCTACCGCTGCAGGAATCAGCTCATGAACCTGAAAATATTACCGAGCCCCACCAGGAGCCACCGCCTTTTCAATAATGCATCGAGAAAAGACCTTACACTTTGAATTCCTACTGAGATATGTTGATTTTTATTCATCTCTTCCACACTGCTATTTTCTGCATTTCCAATGAGGTGTCTGCCATCGTTAGGCCCTTTTTATCCGTAAAACTCTCAATTAGGCGCACACTTTTCATTTATTCCCAGTCAGCGTTGAGTAAGAGGAGGTGGGTTTTTTTTTTCTTTCTTCCAGAGCGAGATGATGGACTGACAGTCCGGCTGATCCGACGGCGTCCTCTGAAACCCATTTGGTTGTGCGGTAGCGAGCATGACAGGTGCTCCAGGTGGAGGCCGGGCCGGGGAGAGAGGCGCGAAATGGGTCTGGAATGGCAAATCAGGGAAAAGCCAATTTAACCTCCAGTCGCTTGAATATGTTTGCTCGGGAAAGCGTCGATATTTCTCCCACCACGCTACTGACTATGCCCCCACATGTCTGCAGATAAGTCTAATGGAGTAGCTGCAGTGCCAGGCGAGTGAGAGCAAAATGCATATGCTTTGCATTCATCAGCAGCGTTCTTTGTTGTTTATCTGACTCTCTTTTTTTTCCCTGCCTACCTGCTGACAGTCTAGAGGAGATTGTTCCCCCTCTCCTTGTTAGATCGACAGGAAAACATTAGTCCTCATGTGAACTTATTCTACATTTCTAAATAGTCGTTAAGTGGATTTACTCTATATTTCTATCAGCCTAAATGGTACTCAGTTTCACCGCGCTCCGAGGAGTTATATAAATAAGCAATATCACCACAGCCCACACAACACATTCATTAACATGGCTCGGAGCAAACTGTAGTCTGTAGAACCTCAAATATGCATATCAACTATTTATGCAGTTGCTGCACACACCTTGGTCTATAATATTTATTATGTATGAGGACGGCACTGTTGCTCCGAGTGCTGCAATGCTTTGGGAGCAAAAATAATCACATGTACATTAAAAGACACATGCGCAATGAAAACCGCTCCCGAAAAAAATGCTTATTACAATTGTTTTCCTCCAGTAAAATGCAAGCGGGGAGAATGATAATGGACAAAGCAGCTTGAGAGGTGTGTGTGTCGACGCTTTGATTTACATCATTACATTGCCTTAGTCGCCCGCCACATTAGCATCTGGGCGGGTCGGGCTGTCATTCCTCTAGTGACGGGCCCCTCAGGGAGGCTCCATGGAGCTTATATTGTGTGTGTGTGTGTGTGTGTGTGTGTGTGTGTGTGTGCATCGCCCTATCCGTCTGGCTGAGTCACGCCTCTAAGCTAACACATAGGTGTAACCAGCGTCAGTAAAGCCCACAAGGACACGGGCGGCCTAATGCCGTTGTCAGTCTAACAAATGCTGCTGTCAGTCAGAGTGTGTGTGTTCAGGAGAAATAACCGCCTCTCTGCTCAAACACGACTGTAGCAGATTAGCGTGAAGGAGCGTGGAGCGTTGACAAGTCTGTGTTTAGAGAGAGGGAGAGCGAGAGAGAGTAACACTGTGTACTCTTCAATCTGGCCCCCAGATAACTTTTGTTCTCGGGGATGAGTACACTAATAGCTGATATATCTAAAGGGAGACAAGGGAGTTGCGGGAGAGCGGATGACTCACCTTGTGACAACTGTACAGAAGTGGTGGGATGTACAGCAAGCACCGCATGAAAAGGGACTTTGAAGTGACTTAAGTGACAGTTACAAAGGCAGCTACACAGGTCAGTCATATGAAGATGAATGCCAATTAGCAGCAGGTGTCTGCTTTAAAAGAAGTCTGACAATTAACCACTTTAATATGGCAGCTTTCAAAGCGACGTGAGATCTAACAGAGATCCAAAGAGGGCAAACAGGAGCATCGGTGGCAAAAACGGCAAAACTATTTCATGTCGCAAGGAGAACAGTCGGATAGTTGGCAAAAACCACAAAACTACGGCCTCAGAAATAACCAGAGAATTGGGCTAACACCTCTGTGACCTTTGAGACCTCAGTCTCAACCAAAACTGTACAGTTCAGGACTTGACAGCAATTGAAGAAGGACTGAAGCTCTTCTGAAGGGAAGAGCTAGAACGTTCTTGCTATCCCACGATGACATTCGCCTTATTTGCTTTAGAATACATCTACAAACATTGGGAGGAATATACCGGATGGCACAGAAAGGGAATGAAGCGTGCATAGTTAGATGGAAGCTTAGATGGATGGAGGCTTACAGCCAGCTCTACGTCAATTAATCCCATTTAGCCTTGATCTCCCCAAGACAAAAGTTACAGTATTGTAACGCGACCGTGGCATTTAGGCGTACGCTGGGACGACACAGCCGAGCACAAAGAGATTTAACCCCATTTTTATCCTCTTAATTGGTCAAATCCTCGCCTAATTGCCTGTCAGGCCGTTATTGCGTGACATCGGATGTGTGATGGCACAAAGGGGAGAAGAAAAGGGACGAAGGATGGAGGGAGGGAGGAAGAAAGAAAGGCTGGGGATGAGTTGCAAATGGTCCCATCTTGGATGCTGTAGGATTAGGCCTCAGGGCAACACAGACAGGCTTTCCTCTGATAGGCTGCCTAATAAAAAACACTGAATGGAGACACACTGTGAAGCAATGTGGTGCTTAATTGAAAAGTAATGGCAATCCTCTCCCTCTTCATACCCACAAAGATAGAGGCTCTTTCTCTCACTGAAACTGAAGTGCTCTCGTTGCCTTCCGTTTCATTTTCCTCCACCTCGCCTCTTTATCTGTCTGTCTGTCTGTTTTTTGTTCCCTGATCCATGTGATGCGCCACCCCGTTCCTTCTCTCTCATGTCCCAAATGCTCTTCGGTTTGCAAAGGACAGTGCACACTAAAATAAATATGGTTTCCAAAAGGCTTCTCAGCTACAGTAGATAGGTACAGTTCTGCTTGGAAGCTTCTGCAAAGCTCTTTGGCTGCACAACCTTTTGTCCCCCATGAGAGCACATGCAGGTTTCTAGTGGATAATGGGTTCGAAAAGAAACATTTCCTTTGAATTTTTTTTTTTTTTGTGACAGTGAATCTTTAAAAAAAAATCAAATTCCAAAAGACTAGGAAATATTTTTAGCAGCCTAAATCACAAAGTGGGGCTGCAACAGAGAAGAGTGTCCCATCCACACTAATTGAGACGCCATGTCTTCTGCCATCTGCTATTGGCTGATCTTTGGTGCAAGGTGATGTCGCCACCTGTTGTACTCTATAGAACGTGATATCACCTGGCACCAAAGATCAGCCAATAGCAGATGGCAATTTCAGTAGCATGCTTATTACAATTAGATTTTTTTATTTTTATTTATTTAACCTTTATTTATCCAGGTTAGCCTCATTGAGATTAAGAATCTCTTTTTCAAGAGGGACCTGGCCAATGATCTCAGGCTTTACACAGATTTGGGTTTGGTGTTTTGTTACTCTGACATAAATGTCTTCTTATTGGTTGGCGGAGGTGGTGAAGAGGTTCAGCTATCATTGGTGAAGTCCAGCTTTCTCTGCTGCTTAGGAGAAAGTTTTGTATTTCTTAAGTTCATGACGTCTTCAAAATTCAGTTACAACTCCCTGCCATTTGGGATTTCCAACGTGCAAAGTTGCCTAGTGCAGCTTTAAATTGTGGATAGTCAGTTAGAGAAAGAGTTAGCAATATGATACTGAATCCACTGATATCCTTGCTTTTCTAGTTTCTTGTGCATATCTAGTCCTACACAGAACCGTGCATGCCTAGCCTCTGAAACAAAAAGGTATCTAAATCTAAAAGGCTTTGCACCGTTTGGATTCTCCAAGAAGGACAAAGCAAAGATCGAGATACCGAGCTGTCCTTTGTTATTTAGAGTATGTAAACCCTGAACACTTAAAAGTGTAGCGGCGGCCTGAGGTTTGATTCAAGTCCCCTCGCACCGTCTCACATCCTCTGAAGTATCATTAATTATAAGCGCAGGCATTTCCTTAGGCACTCTAGGCACAGCGTGTGTTGGTTCAAACACAAGCCTGCTCACATCAATTTCACTACCGAGTTGGTTTTCTGAGGAGTTATCAAAGATCTTCGGTTCGCTCTGGGTTACTGTGCCCTCGCCGACTCGCTTCTCGCTCTCCTCCTACATTCGCAGTCGGCACGGCTCGCCAACCCTTCCCTTCTCATCGTCTACCTTCTCCTCCCTCCCTCCCTCCTTTTTTTCTCTTCCCCATAGTTTTTTCTTTGCCCACAGTAACTCTCCCCCCTTTGCCTTTCTCTCCCTATAACCCCCCTCTTCCTCTTGCTTCCTCAGAGCTTTTCATTCACTCAGGGCACGACTGCCGGTGCTGACTGCTAGTCCTCCTCCATAGCCCCATGCAGACTACGCCTCCCTAACACTGCAGCAAACCCCCCACCCACCCCATGTAATCTCCTTCCTCTCAACCTCAACCTTTATCCATACATCCATACTCTCTCTCCTTAATCTCATTCCGCTGGCTCTCTTTCGCAACCCGCTGTTTTGCCTGTGGTTTGTTCATCTCAAGGTTTTCTAAATGCTCTCTGCTTTTCTCTCAAGCTCTATTTTCGCGCCTATCTTTTTCCGTTGCAGTGTTTACAGCCTGAAGGATTCAATTTGAGATGTTTTTCGGGTATTATGCTTGCGTACACGCTAAACTTTTGTGTGAAACCCTTCCAGAGGTTCGGCAGAGGTTCAGACCTAGACAAAATTTGAATCTGGCTTTAAATATTTGAACAAGTTGAGGTGCACCATTTTTGATTTCATATATTTTATTAATTCACTTACGGGAACATCTCTTTTTGCCCTCTGGTTGGGGCACAGGGTCAGCCAGCTACTGTTGCGCCCCTGGACCAGATAGGGGTTAAGTGTCCCGCTCAAGGGCACTTCGGCAGGTATGGCTACACAGGACACTCCAGACACTGCTGGAACACAAAAACCCAGGATCTCCTACTTATTAGGTCATTAACCACAGCACCTCCTTATATACATTAGCATACATGTTCCACATTGACTCATACCCAGCCTCAAAAGTGGACACATCACTTGAAAGGTAAGATGAAACAGTGCTTCTCATAGTTTTGTTTTGTTGGACTTGCAGCATTACTTTCCTTAAAAGGAAAGACACGGCTGTAAAAATACATCGGAACTAGCACTATACATTTTCACCTAAAGGGGGAGAAAGGGTTTGTCTGCTGGGTATTTTTTTGTTTTGGTTTGTGGTTTAAGTCTACCTCCGTCTCCCTCCCCTCTGTTTCTTTCTCCCATCTGAGCCACCGTCTCCCTCACTCCGAGCCGGAGTGTAACATAACAGAGGCAATGGGGGCCTGACCTGATTTACTTTTATTGCATTGTAATACCGTCAAGTCCTGCAGAGCCTTCTCCTGTGCTAAGCTACTGTGTATTACCATGTCATCACTTATTCATGACAGCCTCCAAACACAGTGCCTGGATCCACAGTTACGCCGGCCCGGCCCCTGAATCATACCCTGAAATTCACACACATTGGCAGCCCGGGGGTCCAGGTTCACCACACAACAGGTGAGCAGCGCCTATTACCTATAATACACACACCGATGGCAGCCACAGGGAAAATAGCAGACTGGAGTTTTAGTTATACAAACATTTCTCAGAGGCAGAGTTGCTCTGGAGGCAGAAATAATCGTTAAACCTCAATGGGCGGAGCCAAAGAACCACAGTTTTTGGAGTGCAAGTTAGCTAACTGGCAAACGTGAATGGCAAAGAGGGAACTCTGCTCAAAATAAAAATATGAATGGCAATGACTTATATTTATAATTAATTCATGCCTATGGCCTTCACGATATTGGAAGGTCAGCAGACTAGCTAACTTACCTAGTTAGCTTTAGGCTAGTATGGCCAGTTTGAACTTGGAAGGCTAACTAGCTAACCTAGATAACTTGGTTAGATTGCTTTTTTTTTTTTTTTTAGTTAGCAGCAAGAGAGCTAGGCTTAATAATACTAGCTTCCTCCTCTTTTACCTCTTGCCTTTTTCACTGGGCTTCTGGTCTAATATTACTTAGCCAGAAAAACTGAGGTTCTTTGGCTCCGCCCATTGAGGTTTAACTAATAAGATTATTTCTGCCTCCAGAGCAGCTCTGCCTCAATGGAATGTTTGTATAACTAAAACTTAAACTAAAATCTGTGAGAAAATATGTGCAGGGTGCAGCTGAAGAGGTGCTTGCTGTCCTAGTTTACATGTAGGTGGGAGGAAAGATGGCAGCATTGGTGGAGATGATGATGATGATGATGATGATCATGACGGGAAGGAAGAGAAAAGGAGTGGGGAGAAATTATGGCTTATAATGAGGATGTGGATAAAGAGGAGAGTGACAGTGGTGATAGTGATGGTGGTGATAATGATAGTGATCATGATGAAGATCATCTTGATGACAATGATAGTGATTGTGATTATGATGATGATGATGATGATAATGAAAGTGGTGATGATGGTGATAGTGATGATGATGATGATGATGATGATGATGATGATGGTGATAGTGGTGATGATAATGATGATTATGATAATGGCAATGGTGATTGTGATGATGATAATGATAGTGATCATGATGAAGATGATCTTGATGACAATGATAATGATTGTGATGATTATAATGATGAGAATTATGATAATGATGATGTGATGATGATTATGTTGATAGTGATGATGGTGATGATTATAATGATAATGGTGATGATGATGATGATGATGATAGTGATCATGATGATGATGATAATGACAGTGATGATTATGATGAAGATGATGGTGATAGTGATCATGATGATGATAGTGATTTTGATAGTGATGATGGTGATGATGAATATGATGTTAATGGAAATGGTGATGATGATGATGACAGTGATGATTATGATGAAGATGATGGTGATAGTGATGGTGATAGTGATAGTAATCATGATGATGATGATGATGATGATGATAGTGATTATTATGATGATGATGATGATGATGATGATGGTGATAGTGATGTTATAGTGATCATGATGATGATGATAGCGATGATTATGATGAAGATGATGATGATAGTGGTAGTGATGTTGATAGTGATGATAATGATGATGATAATGAGGATGATAAGTAGGACTACTGAAAATCATGAAACACATGATTACAATCTCTTTAAATAAGCAGTGGGTCTCCCAAGTGATTGGATACATAAAGGGGTTGTAGAAAAGTAACTGCATGGCGCCTAAAGTGAGCTTCTGCTTTTCAAGTTATGGAGGAATTCAACCATGTGTTGTGATAAAAAAGGGGTCAATGGCTTGGTGATAAAAGCTCATTTGTAGGGAATCCTATTAAAAAAAGAGTACATGGAGCTCCTTTTATATTTACAGTCATAAAATGAGCATATGCTGCTTGTTTTGGTCTGTTTGCCTTCCCCAGGGAAGTCATATTAATCCCCCATCCTATCCTCACTGATAATGCTAATAGTAGTTTAACTTCTCTTCCCCCTCCTAAACAATTTATGACCATTATTATTATTTCAGAACAACAGCGGTGCTTGAAAGCCAGTCAACAACCAACAGGGATTGTTGGGAAATCTATTTACAGAAGTGTCAGTGCGCATTAGCACAATAATGTTGAAGTGGGTATTGGAGCGGGAATCGTTTTAGGGTGTCAATTCTCGCTCTCTTATGCAGAAGTTATAGCCTCAGAAGAAGAAGATAGATTTTCTCATCAGGGTTATGTGAGAGTGCAGCGGCTTTCAATGCGTTTCTGTGTAAATGAGAGGCGCCGAACCCAGTTGGTCTGACTTTGTAGATGCTGCATCCACGTGATGCACGAGCACCGGGAAGTTGATTATCGCACTGTCGCTTTGCTTTGAAGTCAGCTGAGGTGGCCCCTGCAGCTGCGACCGGGGAGTGTCGAAAACCTGCGCAGGGACAAGCCGGACTGGAACAAGCTGACCTTTAATAACCGTTCAAGGGGAAAAAAAGGCTGAGAGCAGAGCGAGCGAGATGAGACATAAAGACAAGAGATGAGACTCATCCACGGCAGCGGGCCTCGTCTCCTTATCCTCCCTCTCGCCGCCCCTCTCCTGCTGGGCCTTATCTCCTCTCCCCGATCTCCCTCCGCTTTCAAGATTTCAGATGGGTGTGATGCCATTTTGGCAGAGGTATTAACATGGCTCCTCCGTCTTCGTTTGTGCCTCCGGAATATGAATGAGCGCGCTACACAGAGGCAAAGAGAGCGAGGATGCTACAGCGCATTCCGGTCCTTTGTCTAACCACTGAAATTAACACTGACACCGATGCTTTGCTACTATTCAAACTGACGGGATCAGACTAGACTCTGGCTTGACAAGTACTGGGCTTATGATGTCAGAGCTTCAAACAGGAGTTAAAGGGAAAGGAGATTTATCTGAACATTTAGGTTTTACGATTATTCTGTTCCACATGAGAAGATAAAAAGTAACGCCTATGAGTATATTTACATTCAATAGTGCAGTGGTTCTCAACGTGGGGTCCGGGGACCACCAGGGGTCCTTGAGGGGGTTCCAGGGGGTCCCCAGCAAACTGATGAATTGTTAAACTTCAGCATTATTTCAGTTAACACAATTAGAGAATGTAGAAGAATCACTATTTTGATCATAGTTTCACTGTTATCTCTCCACCTACAATACAGATAGTTATGGGATTCTTGACAAAATCATATCTAACAATATAAATATTCTCAGATTTGGGTCTGAGAGACAAAATCTCATCAAATGGGGGTCTGTGACCCTAATGTGGAAAAGGTTGAGAATCACTGCAATAGTGTATGCCAGTTTAATGTGCCATTTAAGTCAGAGACAAAAAAGCCCACTGCGCACTAAATTATTGATTGTCTGGAAATGTCACATCATATCACCCTGTGTGCACATATGAAAGGGGAGGGCTTATTATGGAAATAAACGCTGGACCGGGCCTGAAATGCATTAACTTGGAAAGAGAAAATACCGACTGCAAGTCAATTTTAAAGAAGAGTATATTTTGATTTGACCTTCCTCTTCCTCTGCATTACAATAAAATCTCAAAAGCACACCTGAGCTCATTCAAGGGCAGACAACACACCGGTTTAAAAAAAAGAAAAAAAAACACCACTCTAAATCTCCTCTCCTGCCGTTTCCTTGAAGTCGGACGCTTTGACAACAAGATAGCGCACGTTTAACACTTCCCCCTCCCCTCCCCCTCCCCCCCACTCGAAAAAAAACACACACACAGGCTGCCAAATGTTGTACCTGGCTCTGCGGAGCTGTATGAAGCTATATGTCTCTCCCTTGGCTGCCTCGCTAATTGTTCCTCCAGTGTAAAGCGGCTCCAATCAATGAGCTAAAGGACTGATAAACAGAGCGTGTCAGGTGAGCTCCTGCACCAGATCCATTACCTCCCCCCAGCACTCTATATATACCACGCCTCCTGGCCTGCCTCTAACCAAACACCCTCACACACCAACATGATACTGGACTGCCGACTCAGACAGAGAGACTCCAAAAGGTGCATTTTATTAGATTTGAGTTGGCTTATGACGCTAAATGAGACGATTATTATACAAAAGTTGGATCCTCTTGCACTGTGTCTAGACATTAAAGCTAGACTTGACTGACAAAATGAAACGCCCTGTCGGCGCCAATCATATGTATATTTCCAAGAGTATCTGCAGGCATTGCATATCAATAATATCCATGAGAGGAGCAGCACTGTTTATGCCACTGACATGCACCGAAGGCCGCTCTCCAAACCAACACTGCCACCTGTTGCTCGAGCCTCGCCACTGTCTAGACTTCAGGGATTGGCGCGCATTAAATGTAAATAATGCCCAACTGTAATACCTTTAGTCACACGCCGTAAAGGATGGCCGTGTTGCACAATTTATAATGACAATCTTATCCCCCCCGTAAATCCACTGATTAACATTTTTATCACAGATAATCTTCATCTGCGTCTCGACATGAGAGACGAGGCTCAGCGCGGTGGCGGGATCTGGATGCGAGGCGGGCCGCGTCCGTATGGGATGTTTTTTGGTTTTTTTTGCACGCGTGTGTGCAGTCAGCGGGGGGTCAGCGGTCCCTCGGCACACTTTAGAGCCACACGCAAACACGACAGAACATACATGCAGATGAATAATACAACAGCAAATTAACAAAAACGAGGGGGGAGGGAGGGGTGGGGGGGGGAATATGTGAGCTCCCACATCACATATTCATCTCATCCGAGGCAACTTCACACTCCTGTCTTTTTCTCCCACGCGCTTTCTTCAGGCACCTACTCAAGGCTTAAGTACATATGTGTGTGTGTGTGTGTGTGTGTGTGTGTGTGTGTGCGTGTGTGTGTGTACCCACTCCTCCGTAAGCCAAAGCCTGCCCAGGTCAACCAAACACAAGCGCATCGAGGAGTCGAGATGAGAGACCAGGCAGCGAGGGAAATAGAAAGCAGCCACAAAGGAGAAGAGAAAGAGAGAAAAGGAGGGAGGAGGAGAGAGAGCGTGAAAGACAGAGACAGAGCGCGAGAGAGAGAGAGAGAGAGAGAGAGAAAGCGGCAGAGGCAGCCGAGCTCCCCAGGAATTATTGAGGAGCGTCTGTCGGTTCGCGCCTGCATCCTAAATAATGGATGAGATCCTCCAATGAGATAAAACCAAAATTCCATGCCGTTACAAGGACATAGACTGCCGTGAATACTAACTACTCCTGTGGCGCTTTCATTTCGTTTACCGTGTGATCATGCGGGCCCTCCTCGCCATTCGAGTGCCAGGCGCTCATAGAGTTGTGTGTGGAGCATCACCTGCCTGGTATAGGGGATCTCCTGCACTCTAATGAGCTCGCTGCTGCTACCCTTGTCACATAATAGGGAGGTGCTTTTATTCTCCTCGCTATTCTATTCTCATATTCACCATACTGTCCTCATATTCTCTCCTCATAACCCACCTCCTGTTTACTTATTTATAGAGCGGAGTATAATGTAATGAATGCATGGTGATCTGTCAGGTGTGTGGCATCCAGTATTGTCAGTCCACTTTCCTCTGAAGTGTTGGGAATGGTCCAAACCATGGTGGGTTAGCTTTGTTGCATTTTTGTATTTGGTTTGTTTAGGTTCTCACTGCCCAATTACAAGCAAACTAGGGCTTGTAGACAAAAGTCACACAAGTAGTAGTTTATTGGACAGAGTTTTGGTAACCTGTAACCCTGGTGGGGAGTCAAAACCAATCTGATTCCAGTCCCAGTAACTTTAGCTAAGCATGATGGACTTGTCTGCACTCTTTACTGTAAGTGACCTTCTCTGGTGTTCATACCAGTTAGGAACACATGAAGAAATAGCTGAATATGAGCATCAGTCCAGACTACGGTCTGTCCTCGCTTCTCGCATGAGGAATTTATAGCCTACCCATAAAACCTTTTTTGGTATTGTAGTCGGTTGGCATTCTTCTAACAAATCACCAGAGTTCTCTTGTTAGAGGACTGAGACTTGCATTTTCAGGCGTCTCGGTGTGGTTGTTTGGTGCCACCCAAGTTCAAATTACATTGTTCTCACATGCACAAAGTTTACCTGCTCCAGAGTTCAAATAAACTGCTCCAAACATGCTGGATGTGAACACGCCTAATTTGGGTCACTAATACAGCCAGCACAGTGGCTATAGAGGGCTTTCAGGTAACATGCCCTCTGGCGGCCATATTGGAGGTCCTTAGCTCTTGGCAACATGGCTGAGAACAGCTAATTGCAGTTCAACAATATGGACCAGACATGGTTACTTCTTGTACTGTAGCTGGAGAGTGATTTTGTTACTGATACATCTTGGCAATTTTGTGTGTGGGTAATGTCAGCTTGTTCGCTAGCTAATCTGCTCAGCTTACCATCACTGTTATGTTAACACATCTGGTTTGCAAAATAGCTAAAATGACCAATAGCTAGCAGTGGCTAGTAGTTGTGTGTTAAATCAGATAATTAATGAATTTGCTGCTTTGCTAAATTAGCCTGCTGGCTAGTCTGGAGTAGAGACTAGGGCTCAAGACAAGACAGTTTACTGTGTCACATTAATCTAAATTTGCAGACAAATCTACCTTATCAGGCCATTCACTTTTACTTACAACATTAAAGAATATAACTGCAATCACACCACAACTATCTTTTTTCAGATATCGCTCATTTTTCCAGCCCAGTTGTATATTTAAAGGATAAGGCTGCTGTTTTTTAATGCATTGCTTACTGTCAAAAAATAACAAAATCAGCAATGATTTTGTTTTGCCAACAAGTCTCGTCCATCTAGCCGGTGCCCAATGAAGCCATGTCCCAGCAGCCATAGAACTCCATTGTATTAAAAAAACGGTTAAAAACACGTCACAGAGCCATGCCGTTTCTCTGGCAGCATATTTCATCATCGTGATGCACCGGGCCGGCCGACTTTTTCCTCAAACAACTTAATAAGCCGGCTGTAAACACTTTGCGATCTCAGGAAAGTAGTTCCGTAGCACTGAAAATAGTCCCCAGCGTAATGAAGAATTTGTTTCCATTTGAATTTGATTTGGTAATAACTACAACAGCCTGACTTTTCATGGTAACAGTTAGCGATTTTTAAAATTGAAACTATGTCTTTGTGAGCTGTATTTCAAGGTTTTTAGCTTACAATTGGAGACAATGACTTCCGGGTTGACGGCTAAAAACGGTACGTGGGAAGTTAGAAAGTAATGGGAGTAGAGCAAACGCATTGTTGATTTTGTTATTTTCATAGGATTTGTTGACGGTAAGCAATGCATTAAAAAACACCAGCCTTATCCTTTAACCATTATCACTTGTGCTAGCGGTAGACCAGTATGCACATGTGCAGCCACACAAGTGCATACATGCTCATTCACACCCACTTGTAGACTACTCATACACACACATACATACACATGCTCATTCTCACACACACACACACACACACACACACACACACACACACACACACACACACACACACACAAATACGTCCACATATAGACAATGATGTAGTGGTAAATAAAAAGGTAGGTAAACTAAAACTATGACCTCTAGTCAGTGATCATCATAAGACAAACAACCACCAATATAAGAAGAAAAACATTATTTTTTCTATCCTATCCTTCAATTTATGTCGACCTAAAAAGGTGGATGACCTCTACTCTAATAATAAGAAGGGTAAGCTGAGTTTGGGTGGCTTTATTCTGCACCACCTATAGGACAGTGTGTTGACAGCTCAGCATCACTCACCCTGTCATCCTGCTGGATGGGGGCATCACAGCCAATAACGTCGGCCTCTCTGTCACTGCTATAGGACCCCACCTTCCTCCCCACCACCACCACTATTCCCACACACACTCACACACACACACACAAAGTGCCACAAGGCCTCAAGGTCGTACAGCCCCCCCTCCTTACACAGTGACTCAGTGTTTTCTGAATTTACTCTCATTCCTTCCACAGCCGGCGTCCATGTCAAAACAAATTCAGCAGGAGGGCATTGTGGGAATCAGGTAAGGTTGGGCCATATCACCAATTTTATGCAGTAGCCTATCCTCCAACAAGCCTATGCACACAAAAGTGTGTGTGTGTGCATGGCCACCGGGATAAGCAACTAACACTGCAAAACCAATGCACTGAAGGCCTGCAAAAACTGCAAAACCACGGTTTAACAAGCGCTCAGGGTTTATGCAAGTCAAGTTTTCAACATTTTGAGCCCAGGATTTGCTCAGAGGAGAGAAAAGGACAACTGTGTGGTGGTAACTTTGCCTCCAAAGGCCTCCTTTACCCCCAGGAAAAAGAAATACAGCAACCGTATAGTAAGTTTTAGAATGATACCATTGAAATATCACAGCAAAACTGCAAATACAGGATTACTATCAACTCACTATTGGCTACCACAGAGTGTATTCCCCAGGAAGAATAGCTGTTACCTTGAGTAATAGTTAATGGAGATCTGAATATACGAATAAATAGACATAAGTACCTATAGGAATACAATTGGAATATTATAGTGGTCCATATATATAAGATCACTATAAACTCGCTATTGAGTACCACACACTGCAATCATATTCCCTACAGTGAGGTTTCTGTCAGAATATGACGTAAGGGGAGGCAGTTTGGGCCAAAATCCATCAGCCATAAGGGTGACTGTTTCATAAATCCTTTAAAGATGCAAATTTTGCTCATAAAGAGAAATACATCAAAAAAATACTTCAGAATATGTTTAGAGACATTTTTCAACTGGACATGACAGTCATTCAAAATATATTGTGGGCATTGGAAATACACACGTCTGTTATCAACATGTGTCTGCTAGCATAACCAACATATATTGTTGCCGCTCACGAATATTTCAAAATGTATGGATTTGTACATATCTATATGTACAAATCTAGTTTTGGCTCATTTTCAATTAATACAATACAATAGTAATTCAACCTATAGCCAGTTCATGAAAGCTTTTACATTTATCTTCTAAACACCTATGAAGGGCGTCCTTCTTTCCCGGAAAAAATCCTCTGCTGCATAGGAAGTGATGCGTTTTTTGTTTACGGAAGCAACAACAGTGGTTTGTTTGGAATAAATATAAGAAAGTAGAAGAAATATAAGAAGCCGCAGTGCACATTGAGTGTATTTATTATTACAGTATGTGGGGCCAATGCCTACATTGTGTGCAAAACACCAAAGCAATGACCGCTTATCACCAAAGGTGTCGCCAAAATCATTGCCATCTGTTATTGGCTGATCTTTAGTGTCAGGTGATGTACCTGTACCTGTTGCACTATGGAGGGTGACATCACCTGGAACCAAAGATCTGGAACCAAAGATCAGCCAATAGCAGATGGCAATTCCAGTAGAATGCTTTTTACCTTTAGATATCAGGCTTTACACAGAATTGAGTTTGGTGTTAAATTACTCTTTAAACATGTATGGAAGTATATGTGAAATGTATGTTTTTGTATGGGATTTCAATATTTGGGCACCAAGGGATGAGTATTAAGTAGTAATAATAATAATAATTAAGTAGTAATAATGTCATACCAGGGGGATGCCAACTTTCTGCATTACATCATCCATTACAGGAGACTGTGTTTGTGCCCTGCTGTTCTATACAACGTAAACTAGCAGCCTGCAGGGGATATGGAGCCAAGTTGTTGTTTTGGAGACAAGCCCCAGTTTGCTGTATCAGTCATTACCTAGTCCCCTTCATGCGGTCGGCTCCGGGCTTGACAGCTCTTGCTACCCACTACCTAACCATCAGCCTCAGCGCAGACAGATATCTCACTCTTACGGCGGCTATCTCTGCTGCTATCTATCACTCTCTGACAGCCATACCTGCTGTCTCACAGTCTAAACACAAGGCGTATCTCTCGTGCGCATGTGATATTTTGTCCAACCTGGGTTATCTCCGCCGCTGCGTTCTGACACTTTCACCAAGGCATCGCGCAATATATCTGAAACAAAGATCTCTCCCGATCGTTGATGCATCTCAAAGAACGGGGCTGCATGTGATGTTTGCTATCTGTGCAGGCCGACAGGTGGAGATGAAGCCGTTGAGACGAGGAAAAGGCTGGGAGAGTATGGAGAGAGACAGTAGGAACCATGGAACTTCACTCAACCTGATAGGAGCATAACACCTCTAAGTGGCGACTATGAAGACGCAGGTTACGGTACGTTCAGATTATGAGCGACAGCGACAGCGACAGCGACAGCGACAGAGCAACAAAGCAGAAAGCGGAACCGGCAACAATGTCACCGTGTCTCCCTACTAAGTCATCAATGTCGTCACGAGCTTGTGTACCATGAAATAAGCACCGTAATATATTTCTGTTCTTTTTTATTGTGTGTGAAATGACAAGAAATTGTAAATCATAGAATAGTGCTCCCATATCATTCTATCACATAACCTCCAGCTATTTTTTTCCTATTTTGACGGGATCTGCAGGCCTACAAGTGTCAGTGCATTTTATTTCCGTGCAGTGTGTTAACACCTTCAGGAAAAGGGGGATCGAAAGTAATGAAACAACTTTCTCGCTATTGGAATTGGTTGACGATAAAGGATAAGTTCATCGATTTTGTACCTATATATAATTTGTCTCTCACATGCCTGTAGTACCTGGACCCACAGAGAATATTGGCTCCAGAGTCAGCTGCAAAACATCTCCAAAAAAACATTTGTAGGCTGAGAGTTGAGAGTCAACATGACACAATTCCTCCATTACACACACTTTGACTAATCAGGAAATCACAGAACTATTTTTCTCTGCCGCAGCACAGACTGCTGTGGGGTGGAAGTGCGTTACTGGCGGCGTGATCTAGTTTTGCGGATGGTGAGTTTCTTCCGACAGCTGAGTCTGGAGCCAATATTGTCTGTGGGTCCAAGTACTACAGGTATGTAAGAGACAAATTATATACAGGTTCAAAATCGCCAAAGTTTAAGAGTGAGGATGCAGCATATGTAAACCTATTTATAGGCCAGCTCAGTCTCCTTCTCTCTCTCTCTCTCTCTCTCTCTCTCTCTTTCTCTCTCTCTCTCTCTCTTCAAGACAGCTACCCCATGGCCCAGCCTCCCCACATTGCAGGTGCCAAATAACCTCTTAAGTGGTTACAATAGGACGGGGAGTAGCCAACGTGCGGAGAGGTACATATAAAAGGCATTTATGAGACAACTTAACAATCTCAACCCTCCTCCCCCTATATCTGCTGTACCGTACTCTCCATCCACCTCCTGGCCTCCGGTGGAGTCCAGGGGAGCCGGTACAGAGTAGAGATAGCTATTAGCGGCGAGCGGCGGAGCCCTATGGTGTTCTGGGGGCCGGTAATGGCCCACTTTGAGGCATGGTGGGAGCTTGTCACGGGGGCCTAATGAAGACAAAGCCAGGGGTTGTGTGAGTAGAGAGGCGTGGGCGAGGAGGGGCTAATGCTCCATTAATGGAAACCTCCACTGTCCTTGACGGATCGTGGAGTCGGAGCCTGTGTGCGCGGGGTTGTTAGCGTATGCATATGCACGCGCTTGAAGTATGTAGCGCATACTGACATGCAAAAACGCACGGGTATACACTTTTGACCGCGCTGAGTATTTATGAGGATCCCATAATGCATGAGTTATGATTATAGGTGTGAACATGGCCCACAGCACGATACACATTTCCATAGCTGAAAGTGTATTCATGTCTGCCGTAGCGGTGTCTTATTCATATCTACTACAATGCACAGAAGAGAGCATGTTACTTCCAGTTATGATTACATAAATCACTATACAACCAGATACAAACATAAAAAAAAAACAGTAGCAAGAGGATATTAAAAGTTTACAGCTGCGTGGAATCGCCCTCTGCATTCTGTGTGGTCAATTAATGACTTTGGCAAATGGATATCTCGGGTGACACACCTACTTTAATGGTTAGCGAGGAGGAATGCATCAATAAAATTGATATCAAGGGAGGTGCAAAAGTAAGATCTGCAGCTCTCCCTCTCGCTCTGCTCCCGCAGCATGCAGTAATGTAGCAGTTACCCTCTAGTCCGATGAAATGGGCTGTAAATTCAGGGGGCCAACAAAAACGCTAAATATCCCGGAGATGTTGAGCAATGCTTAAAGCTGCACTAGGCAAGATTTTTATGGGAATATACACCCGTCGTATCGGCCTAAATCACAAAGTGGGGCTGCAGCAGAGAAGAGCGTCCCATCCACACTAATTGAGACGTCTTAGACTCACCGTATTTGCCCCGAATTGAGTTCTGGTGTCGGGCGTGGACACTTCTCCACCCACGGGTAGTGACAAATTGAAACTTGACCCTGGTTGGTAAACATGAGTGAGCTGTGTGCAGTTCACTGACGTCATCTTACAGGATTTCTGGGTATTGAAGTTCTACTTTTTCAATTTGTGGCAGCAGCCTATGGGACACGCAGCAGCGACCTATGTCCGATACATATGAGGATCCATTGATTAAAATGTAATAGTAATTGGAAAGTGGGTGGTGTGGTGTTAGTGTGCCGGTAAGTGCGTTGTCATCCCCCCGCCCAGGAAAGGCATGTGATAAGTAGGCCGAGATGGGAAGAGGCATCGCTTCTAATAGAGGAGCATTGATTTTTGACTGCCACGCTGTATATCATTCAGATGGGGACGCACAGAAAAATAGCTGCACTTAGGCAGACTGACACACCCACACACACACACTCTCAGCACACAAACAAACTCCGGCCCCACCCCATATCCAACCGCCACCCCCACCCCCACCCCCCGCTCCTTAGGCCCTGCGCAGAGCAAAGCTACGGCGGCAGTGATGGAGGGCCGGTTGTAAAAGACTCCAGACCATTAGCTTCATTGATACCTGCCATAGGAGGGGGGGTGTGTGGGACGGTGAGGGGGTGGGTGCGGGTTGATGACAGTAGAAGCAGAGTGTCACAACAAACATTATAAAGATGTCGCGAGGAAGCGTCGGGCCCGCCGTGCGCTGACAGCCCAGCATCAGTCACCCTGTCCCCCCCACCCCACCCCACCCCAACACACACACACACACACACACACACACCCTGTATGGCAGCGTCACAGCCAATAACCCCCGCCGCTCTGTCACTGCTATAGGGAGGCAGTGGCAGCCAAGGACCCCACCTGCCAACACCTAACACACACACACACACACACACACACACAGAGAGAGACACAGACAGACACGTGCTCACACATTGTTTACAGCAAACACCTTCACCTGAGGAGTGTGTGTGTGTGTGTGTGTGTGTGTGTGTGTGTGTTGGGGGGGTTGTACTGCAGCAGTAAATACGGTTGCGCTGCTGAACTGCACAGTTTATACTGAGGCTCCCATTACCATAAATCCTATCAGACGGATGTGCACCTCTCATCCCCCTCGACTTGTTTCTCCATGGTGTTACGCAGTGTTTCGTACATCATCGGGGGAAATTGTTCAGCGTGAATATCCTTTGAGCTGGAGAGGTGGGGAGGGGGGGCATTTATTTCATGCTTTCGGGGGGAGTTGTTTCCAGCAATCCACCTGCAACAGCCATCTGAAGGCAGGGAGAATGAAGCTATCATGTCAGCCGCCGCGCGCCGCCCAGGCTCACGTGGCTCGGCTCACCGTGGCCGCGGCCGTGCGCGGATCCACTTTCAAAGGAGCGGCGATGAGAATTCATTTCAGGGTGGATCCGCCACTGTAACAATTCGTTACCAGAACACAAGTGGTGAAATGTGCTGAAAGCTGATTCTCTCAGCAGCTCCTCATCGCTGCCTCTCCTCCCTCCACTACTACAGGGTTCAGGAAGGAAGACTGGGGTTTCTGGCGTGCTGCCAGACTGCCCCCTTGTGGAGGTTGGTTGGAACTGCGAAATGTTTGGGTTGGAGGGGTTATTGATGGGGTGGAGGTTTTTCTGCTTTGTAGCCTAAGTGAGCCCAAATTTGATCTTTTTGTCTTTATAATGTCAAAGATGAAACAAATATCATCAGAAGTAAGTTTGGAAGCCATATCTTAAAAAAAAAAAAAAAAAAAAAAACATTACCAGGGAAGCATTCAGGATCATAATCACACTGACCAAATACCAAATGTTGCTGTAGGTATACACTTTTATATACATTATTAATAGTCACTGTCTTCAATATTTTTCCTGATTCCAGATATTATTTATGGAATATATAATGTTGAATTATTTTATTAAAATGACTAAATCTGTTAAAATGACAAAAATTACAATTTTCAGCATTATTAATAAAAGTGTACATATAGTGCAAAACAAAAACATTAAATCAACAGCAAAAGCAATGCAAACAAGGTAAGAACCATAAAAGCAAGGCAAGACACA